>NC_092630.1:7514104-7814104 GCF_039555335.1 Amphiura filiformis | reverse complement strand
TTGTTTGCAGGGCATGTCCCGGTACCGAAGAAGTATTTTGCGTAGTCTTTGCAGTGGCTAACGGCCCTCTCTTATTCGCTATCATTACATATCGTAACACCCTAGCATTCCACAGTCTGGACCGAATGACATCCGTATTTATCCATATACTACCTGCATTGACAACATTTGCAATACGCTGGTATCCGAGCACATCTATGCCATGGTATACAAGTTTTGCTAGTATTGATCTGGGTGCGGACGACAGGTTGCCGTGGGAATGGATTGTTGCTGTGCCGTTTGGATTCTACGTATTGCACACAGTAAGTGATATTTCATGAAAGGTCATTAGTTCAAATCTGCCTCCAGAAGACATGATGTGTGCATATTAAAAGCAAGAAAGAAATCCCCAGTTGAAGTGATCTTGATTGACTCATTTGCATTGTACTTGTTCCATGCGTCATGTCTTCTGGAGGCAGATTTGAACTAATTACTTTTTGTGAAATCACCCTATTCTGAACATTTGTGGTTGATCTGTTGAATTTGAAGCAGGGCAAGTAAAATACCAAGTTGGGTAATTCTGTGAGACTTCACCACAATAGGAAAAAAATGAAATGGCAGCAAGAAGCGCAATTTTGTTCTGGACATTTTGAGAACTTGATCAATCAATAACCTCTAAAATTGGTCATGAGTAGAGAGGCTTCACAACAGAGACCTGAGTGCAAAAAGACCGTAAGTCCATGTGGCCCCTCAACATGTATACACTAAAGTTACGTTTAGTTTCTTAGTGCTTTATAATGTTTAATACATGTTCCAGGGTGAAAACATCATGAACGGTTGTGAAAGATTTGTTTTGGCCCCTGAACATGTATAAAACGTTACCAAACTATACGAAACCATACGCAACTTGTATACATGTTGAGGGGCCAAGTGGACTTATGGTCTTCTTGCGCTCATGTCTTAAACTGGAATCCATATAGCAAGCAACAAGTTTTCAACATGTCTGCCATGGGATTGAAAAAGTTGTGTCAGGTATGGCTCTGACTTCATCAGAAATTGATGCCACTATGTTCGAAAATAAATTCTGTCAAAAGATTGCTCCAAAATAAGTTCAGTTTGCAAAATTGAAAAGAAAAAAGAAGGGTTTAGACTTTATTTAATTATAAAAATTGGCAATGATTAGATGTAGGTTTTTAAGGTCTCTGAATATAATAATCTTTTATGCCTTGACATGACACTTTGATCTATTGGCTTAAGATTTTGGTGGCCAAGCTTGATGGAAGCTTGAGAACATTTTTAAAAGTTTGAGGCTCAAGCCTAATGCACTATTCCATTGATATGAGTTTCATTTTGTTTTCTTTCTTTTCAGATAATGTATTTTACAGTTGTGTACATCTGTGTTAAGTGAGTACTGCTCATTTTGTCTCTTAATTTCAATTGACCTTTTCGGTAAATCCCATGAGTCTTTATGAGTACACCTGAGATGTTGTCATTTGACGTCACACTGACTTGCAATGCGCAGTAACGATGTTGGCCTGGTGTGTGTACTGACGTCAAATGACGACATCTCAGGTGTACTCGCAAAGGCTTATGGGATAGGTCAATTTAAGATTATTGACCAATAAGTACAAACTGTTCTATAAACTCTATTCAGTGATGCCAATGTCACACTACTTTAGGCACACAATTGGGCTACTTGGTAATCACTTGCTGCTACTCAAAAAACCATGCGGCTATCTGCCTAAAATTGGGCTACTTTTGCTAGTGTCAGGTCGCTGTAGTAATTTAACATATTTTGCTTTCAACTTAGCCAAATGTATAAAGGTTTTGAGTGTTTGAGGCTCCAAATTGAAATAACCATTTTATATTGATTGGTCAGTAACTTCCCATTAAGTGCCAAAAGTTTTTAGTCAAGTGCGTTTCCGCCCAACTGGGTGATTTGCATTTTAAATTTGAGTTAAAGTGCTCAAATATCCGGTATTTGGTTCTTTTGGGAGGAATTCTGAAAATTGGATGAAGAAATCATATATATATATATAATGATGTAACATCATCTATTTCTATTCTACAGACCAGACGAGCAGTACTGGGATACATATCGGTACATGACAGGCAGTTCAGGTGGAATCATTTCCAAAGTTCTTAATGTGTTTGGACCAAAGTAAGTTTAAAAATGCAGGAAAGATATTTTTAAAGTTTTTTTGATTGTGTACAAATTATGTATGTACCCATAAATATCTATCCAAAGGCTCTAGACCTGGGTTATATTCATAAAAAAGATTTTTATATAAAGCAGCGGTTCCCAAACTTTCTCACAAGTGACACAATTTTTGCCTGACTTATTTGGGGTTTTTTACTGGATGGGGCACTGACCATGCCCCCCTGGTGCTGCTGTCACTGCCAAGGTGCACAGGATTAGCATAATTATCATCAGTATTTTAATGTTTTCTATGATTATATCTATTTCAGGTATAAACCAGTAGTTTTCGTCACCCTAAGTTGGCTGTACACACTGATGACAATGCTAATTGGTGTGCTGTGGTTCAAGTATTTCTATGCTCATTGTGTCTTTCTCAGCATTATTGGACTGGTTCTGATATGGAACGGTGCTTCATTCTATCTTGATGTGTTCAGTGAAAAAGGACTAGATGCTGAACCGTACAGGTTTTGTGTAAAGCCTTCAGAGGCCAAGTGATTTATTATATTGTTTATGGGTACATTTCAGGGTCCATTCTTCATGTAAGCATGCAGGAAATTAGCCTATTGTCAAGATGTCATTGAGGGGTTATTGTTCCATAATTTGTATTATCCCGTCTTGAGAAAAGACAAACTGTGACTGCATGTATAGTAGGAATTCCAATTGAATGAACGCAGCTTTCAACAGCTGTACTCGATCCAACCGAGATCGTATGTTGTGTATTTCAAACTACAACGAGAACGCACAACCTTAAAAACAGTGCTCACCAAGTACGAGTATGTTGGCATGTTTGGAGTCACTTCCACGTTACTCAAGCACAGTCGCACACGCTAGCTTGCATCATTAAGTGTACGCAAAAAATCGTCACGCTATTGAAAGCTGTGTCCATTCAATTGGAATTCCCACAATAGACTGTAGAACTCAAGTCTTCAATGTTAGTTAGTCATTTATCAATTGTTTGTTACATGACTATCATTTGAGTTCTTATGATACATGCATCCTCCGGGGAGAAGTTTCACACAATCTTGGGATTATTGGGGCAGAGGTTATCTTTTTAAACTTTTCATGACCACTGCATTGTCAAGGACACTCGCGTGAAGTGAAAGACTTGTCGCTCACGTCAAAGGTCATTAAACACAAATTTGGTGTTTTCCGCTCCCATGATATGTGTCTTAAGAACAGCGGCTGGACTGCATGAGTATAATTACATGAGGTTAATACCTATGACAGTGGCAATTTTAACTCTCAGAGTTACATAAGCTTATCTTATGTATTTTCCGTACTGACGCGAGTATAGTCCCACCTTCGAGTAAAGTCCCACCCCAAATTTTCGAAAAATTTCAGAAATTTAAAAAAAAAAAAAAAAAATTGTTTTGACTATGACATGAATACCAAGTATCAATTTACATATTAAAAAAAATTTGTAAGTTATTTATTTTTTCGGCTTTGGAGTGTCCCAGGACCTAGACCTAAATGCTAGGATCATTCATGGTTGACCTAAAAATAAAAAAATTTCAAGATATTTTGTATTTTTAATATGAAAATTGATACTTGGTATTCATGTCATAATCTATTAATGATTTCAAAATGCATTCAAATTCAATGCATTTTGAAATCATTAATAGACTATGACATGAATACAAATCATCAATTTTCATATTAAAAAATACAAAATATCTTGAAATTTTTTTTTTTTTTAGGTCAACCATGAATGATCCTAGCATTTAGGTCTAGGTCTAGGGACACTACAAAACCGAAAAAATAAAAAACTTAAAATTTTTTTAATTTTTTAAATTTTTTTTAATTCGAGTATAGTCCCACCCCCAATTTTGAAAAATGTTCACCCAAAAGCGGGTGGGACTATATCTGGCGTCATCGGGTATATAACCCTGGTGGCATATAGCTAATGATTGTGGCAAGGATACAGTATGGTACTTAATTCCTGAAACAATCTGCACAATTAAATTTGCACAAATACCACTAATTTGATTATAATGAAGTTGATTTTTGGTCTTAAAACGGTTTTTCAAATGACTATTTATATTGAAAAGCGGGCAGAAATTTTGACATTAACTGCTTGGAGGCCCTGCTAGCTATGCCACTGTATATTCCTGCTTTAAGGGGGTACTACACCCCTGCCCAATTTTGTGCCTATTTTTGCATTTTTCTCAAAAATTATAGCGCATTGGGGACAATTAAGATATGTATATTATAGGGGCAAGGACTACAACTACTGCACTGGAAATTTTATTTCAGCACAGACAGCAGTTGTGGAGTTACACTCAAAAATGAGGGAAAACCAATATTTGATCAATAAATCAATAACTACTTGCTTTGAGTTGCTGAATTTTCAGTACAGTAGTTGTAGTCCTTGCCCCTATAATATACATATCTTACTTGTCACCAATGTGCTATAATTTTTGAAAAAAATGCAAAAATGGGCTCAAAATTGGCCAGGGGTGTAGTACCCCCTTAAATTGGTCAAACTTGTCATTGTGTGGGGCAAAGAGTGCAATATTTGATTAAAACATCTTTTACCAGATGAGTGCGCTTTATGGAAGATGACCTGATATATTTGGAAAATCAAATTCTTTAAAACTTATGTATAACATAAAATGTTGTACTTTTCAAGCATTCATGCAAACAGATCATGTAAATGTTCCTTGTAAATGCGACTAATAGGATTACTGACATTTAATAGCAGTGTTTTTATTAATGATAATCATCATGATCATGTAATTGATCTTTATAGGATTACTGACATTTAATACAGCATAAAACTGGTAGTCTACAGTGTTTTTATTAATGATAATCATCATGATCATGTAATTGATATCAAATGAAAGATCCTAAAAACTGAAATTAGGAGTTCCAAATTGGTGTAATTCAGAAGATATCATCAAAAAACTGCTGAATTAGTCGAAAATGTGGTATACCACAGTTGAAACTACTTGGACAGTTTTTTGATGATTTCTTCGGAAATATACTCTGTGTCAATAAGACTTTTTGGCCATATTCAAAATGAATTCAGTATAATTATGCTCAATTACCATACTTAAAATAGTGCAATTAAGAATATAGCCAAAATGATGTCAATGCCACACAAATCACATAAGTATTGTGAGTATATACGTAGGTAATGGATGATCTTTCAAAAATTTCTCTATTTTTCTGACTTTTTAAGAATGTTTTTTAAACTTAAGGAGTATTCATCAAATGTTTTATTTCTCTTACGACAAAACAAGTTGCATGAAATACTTGTTGTGTATTTTGTGTTTTATTACCAAAAATAAGTATTTATAAAATTAAAGATTGTGCCATAGATTTTAGATACCTGCCAGAACTTGGTTGTGAGTTCATGAGTTTGAAATTATTTCTCAAGTGATTGGGAAGTTCATATTCATATATTGTAAAAGGTATAATATGTACACTGTATGACTGTGAACATCAAACAACAGTACTAAACTATTAAACATTGTTTTGAACTGTT
Source organism: Amphiura filiformis (assembly GCF_039555335.1). Classification (NCBI taxonomy): domain Eukaryota; kingdom Metazoa; phylum Echinodermata; class Ophiuroidea; order Amphilepidida; family Amphiuridae; genus Amphiura; species Amphiura filiformis. Next base: position 7,808,438 of record NC_092630.1, on the reverse strand, counting down.
TGTTGTTGTTGATGAGTGTGATGTAGCATATACCATCTGGTATTTAAAGATGGATTGTTCCTCCTTAATGATTTGACAGGGTTGTTCAAAAGTATACTGTAGTGTCTTACACCCTCTGATATTCATGTATCAGGATGTCAACCTTATGTATCTAACTTAATCTAAGATAGTATGTCAACCCTGTGTGAAACGGCACTCAAGAATAAGAACATGTCTGAGTCACAACATCATATTTATGCAACACATCTTCACTAAGATTACTAGCGATACTGTAGGTTATTGCAACAAGACCAAGTTCCTTTGAACTGCTGAAGCTTAACAGAGAGTCTGTTCCTCTGTCACCTTTTACGACATACCAAGTTGTCGCAATCTCCACATCATTGTATGCTGTCTGTGATGTAAAACTGCCAACAACATCTAGTGGTGCCTTGCCACCATAACCATAAAGTGGTCTGTCATCATGACTTTTTTCTAGCTGTGGTCTGATTTTCAAGTTCTTGAATGTTTCTGTGCTCATGATGTTTTTACCTGTACCAGTGTCTATCATTACATTCAGTGTTGATCCTTGCGTTTGTATGTTTACTCTAGGTTGTTTATCTTCATTAGACGTAATTCTAAACGCCGTAGTCTTCTTCAGAGTCTGACTTGTTAGTGCTAATTGCTGCAGCGCGATTGTTTGGCTGTTTCTTTGCTTGTTTACATACTTTAGCGTAATGATTCATCTTACCGCAAAAGTTGCATTTTTTCCTTTAGCGGGCAATCACCAGTGTGTGGGTACTGACCTCCACACAAGTAACAACTGGCGGGTGGCTTTGACTTGGGTCGCGTTGCGCGTTTGTGGGTTTGACTGTGGCTTGTGCTTGGGCTTGATTTTGTGTCGCACTGCTTTGACGTGCTCCAGTTTGGGCGTATCTATCTGTTTGACCTGTGCAGCAGCGGTTTCTGCTGATCTAATCTGATTGACGGCTTTTTCAAGTGTTAATTTGTCAATGTTCATTAGACGTTGCTTCATACGCGTATCGCGTAACCCAACAAGGATGATTCTATCCATGATCAGGGATTCCTTCAGTGCACCAAACTCACAAGTGTCAGATAACAGTTTGAGATTTGTGGCAAATGAGTCAATGGACTCACCTTCCTTGCGCATTCGCTGAGTTGAATATGTAACGCCAGACACTACGTTCTTCTTCGGTGAGCAGAACGCTTCAAATTTAGCTAATACTGGGGCAATTTTCTTGTCATCACCGACGTTGGCCCATGCAAATGTATTATAAGTGTCTACTGCTTCCTGTCCAATTACTGAAAGAAGTGTAGCTACTTGTGTTTCATCTGGCTGGCTGATACAACCAGTGGCAAGTGCAAAGTTTTCATAGCGTTGTTTGAATTTTAACCAACTTACGGCAAGGTTAGTTGCTGTCATATCCAGCTGTGCAGGTGCTGGAATATTGAAGGTTGCCATTGTTGATATTTGTTATCTGGAATCCGTTCACTCGTCGCCAATATAATGTAGTTAATCAGACACACAAATATGATGTTGTGACTCTTTTTTTTTTTTTTTTTTTTTTTTTTTTTATGTTGTCTGATATATCGCCATTATGAGACCCAAGGATGGTCCAACTGAGCAATTTAGTTCTTTTTTTGTGAACAATTCCAAGTAAAATGAAGGTATTCAACTCTCATTTTGGTGACATTTCACCACTACTCTATTGGTTTCATCAGACTGGCAACCCATCACATCTGACTGCTTCCTTTTATAGGTAACAGGAACTGTCGTAAAGGGTGTGATGAGTTGGTCAAAGATGTTATTGAGTGAATAGGCCCTTCATCCTTGTGTCTGTTGCCTGTAAAAGGAAGCAGTCACATGTGCTTGGATGAAATGTCACTAAAAATGTGAGCTTTACAAATTGTGTTTTACTTGAAATTGTTCATGAAGCACAAAGTTTCTGAGTTGTAACTAACATTCCAAAAGAACTTGTTCATAAAACCAAAAAGTATTGTATTTTTTTAAATATGCATATATAGCTTGTATTGCAAATTATGTAGACTAGCGGGATACCCGCGCTTCACGCGGGTCCCCGCTAGATGGGAGCGTTCACCATAACAGGAATAATTACTGAACAGGTAGAATCATTGAAAAGGTACATTTTATTTTTGAAACCTGTCTCTTACATTTTCTTTTTAGTTTCTTTTGCTTAGCTTGTGATTTTCCGTTTCCATGTTATATTTAGTTACTTTAACCCGTTGGTCTAATTACTCGTACCTTTTTGTCCTCTTTTTAATTTAATTTTTCTTTATAGTACCGCTTCATCCCGTGACCCGTCCATGTACCTTTTTGTCCATTATTATTTTTCCTTCTTTCCCTATTCTCATGTCCACTGGTCTCTGGCTCGCAAATCGTGTGGCTCGGCGCCGTTTACGCAGCGCATTGGCGTATCGCGATTACGCACGCGACACCGGCGCGCTGCCGCCAGCTGCAGTGACGCGTAGGCTGGTAACCGATTTTCATAACAAAAACCCGTTTTTACCCATATTTTCACTGTTTTTGCAGCCAATTCTTGACCGTTTTCAACCAAATAAAGTTTAAACACGTTCCGTATATTCATCGATCTCCGTATGAATTTGGCGACATTTGGATCGAAACTGACGGAGCCTTTATAAGCATACATAGATAGATAGATACATACATAGATAGATAGATACATACAACATTCCCCTATTTATAGTAAGATAGTGATAGGAGTCATTCCGAGTCAAAACATGGAACTTTCTCCGAAGTTGAAGAAAAGTTGTTGATGGGGAATTATGCAATTTGCTTGGATTAACAATTTGTTAAGTTCAAATTGATAATCTTATTTATGTCAAAAACACATTTTATGTTTGTAACAATTTGTATATATAAATATTTTAAGTTACATGCATAAAAGCGGTCTCAAATTGGTAATGATAAGTACTAGTGTATTCTTGTGAATTTAAAACAAAAAGTAAAAGGGGAAAAGTTCTTTAAATGGTAAACTTGTTCACATTTCACTGTTAATTTTACATGTATAGAGTTGCTGTGATTTGACGGTGCTAATAATCGATCAGTGGATGATTTTGCAGAGCCACACTGTTTATACTGTTTTTTCATGTACCGTTAAAACTTGATATTTGCAACAAAAATGTAGCATATGTGCTTATTGTCGAGCGTTTTTAAAACATGCAAACATGAAGTGCCCCATCCACAAAAGTGTAAAGGGTTTTGAGCAAATCATCGATATACATAGTTATATACAAACAAGTAAACCTGCAAATTTGTGTCTCAACCCCATTAGCTCACTTGGTAAAGAGCCAGACTTTGGTATAATTTCATGTTTTCAACAGCACTCGATAGTAAACACATATGCTAACTATTGAGTTTTTACGGTATTACATCCTATACAGTCATCAAGCTGAGACATTGTATGAATGAATATGCTCATATATTTTATCAATCTTGGTTTATCTTTCATGTGACAGAACCACATAATTAAAACCAGATCTAGACCTCCAGGACTCGACCAACATCTTGAAAGATAAAAAACATCTTGATACTCGTATGGGGCAAAAATTGGGGGTATTTGTGTCTTGCTCGAAATGCATCCAAAACTAACCGGTGCATGCAGGCAATCCTAGACATGCCTAACGGCGTGGCATAATGACTGTCTAAGAAACGTTGCAATATAATTATAGTGCGATAATCACACACAATTGTTTTCGTTTGTTTCCATGTACCATCAGCAAGGATCCAAATATCCCCAATGTTTTGCCCATAACTGACCACTTTATTGCACATGGCGGTATAGGGAGTCCTGGTTTTCTGGTTTTAATTTTGTGGACAGATCACAAAAAACCTAATATCCAGACTTGATTATTATACATTGTATAATACAGAATTATTATTGTGGCACAGTGGTACGGGCTCTGCGAGTTCAAGCCTGGCGGTGACATCATGTTGTGCACTTGGACAAGATGCTTTACCTCCTTTTGAGGCACTGCTGTGAATATTGTTCATTGAGGGCTGCCTAAAGGTAGGATCATGCCTTGGGCATTGTATGACATGCCTTGTAGAATTCTGGTGCACCAATTTTTTTTCCTCAAAAAGGCCCACTTCCTGAGAATGTCATTTCTTTCTCTTGCGCCAAAGCTTCAATGTGCCAAATTTGTGAAATTCAACCTCGGATGAACACTGTTCAGTAGTATTATATGGTAGCTTTGTTGAAATTGTTGTCAATGCAATGTGGCTTAAAGAATTTTAAGTTTCAAATAATTTGTATGTATGCATACTAGGTCAGTTGATCAAAGTCTGTTATATCTCTATTATATTCACAAATTGTATTCTCTAGTCATGTGTGCTTAAAACTTTCAATTTGAATTGAAAACTAACTATTATTTTAAAAATATTGATTTGTTTTATGTGTAAATAGAAAGAAAGTTTATGGAACTTGTAAAATTATATATGTAAAATTTTAATATATACGAGGGGGTATCCAAAAGTTTTTGACATCACCCAGAAGCGAAGGAGCTATATCAATGAAATTTTGTCAGTGTAATTACTGGTCCTTCTCTACATTGTGGTCCAAAATGGTCTCATAAGTATGTTTACTTTTTTTTTTACAGGTGGCGCTAGATGGGCAGTAGGCGCATAACCTGTAAAATGGTGAAAATTGAGGCACGCAGCGTGATTAAGTTCCTGCATTTGAAGGGCTAGGCCTACAATGCTCAGAAAATCTATGATGAAATGAAAGCTATCTACGGTGATGATTGCTCATCATATGGCACTGTTGCTTTTTGTAAAAGGAATTTCCAAACTGGCCACATGTCCCTCACAGATGAGCCAAGAAGTGGACGCCCATCACTTTCGGATGATGCGCCACAGTGAAGAAATTCAAGAAAGTGGAGGATCTTATCATGAAGGTTATGTCGCCTATTTATAGCGCATACCTGTAAAGAAAGTAAACATACTTATGAGACTATTTTTGTCAGTGTAATTACTAGTCCTTATGTACATTATGGTCCAAAAATGGTCTCATAAGTATGTTTACTTTCTTTACAGGTGTCGCTAGATGTAGGCGCATAACCTTTGGAACACTTTTAGTGGAAAACAACTGAATGATGGGCTTGGATTTGCAGTTACAAGAAGATACACCTTCATGTTTGCTGTAGTATAATTAATTCAAATAGGACTTTCACCCCTGGCTCCAGTCCGATGGTGAAGCACCAACCAGACCGGCCCATATGCAGGATTTCATATGGGGGTGCTGATTATGGTAAAGTGGACTTTTTTCCGGGGTGGTGTCAAAAACACGTAAAAAAACTGATATTTTGGGACTTTTTGTATACTTTTCCCAATTTGGGGGTGTGTACGGGCCTGGCACCAACTGAAGATCAAATTTGACACCCAATATTTAGAATGTCTGGACTTAGAAACACTTTTAATGGAAAACAACTGAATGATGGGCTTGGGTTTGCAGTTACAAGAAGATATACCTTCATGTTTGCAGTAGTCAGTTGCTGAATACTAGAGTAATGAGCATTTAAAATGGTAAAAGGACTTTTGGGATACCCTGTATATGTTACAATGATGAAAGGCATTCAAATTGACAATGACTTAATCATGTATTTTGCAACAAATTATTTCAAGCCTTGAAAATGTTATTAATGTTACAAACAAAATGAATGTACTAACTTATTGTGAAGTTTTAAACCAAATATAATAAAAGCAGCACTATACACGTGTAAGCCTGAACAAGAAGTTACAAATTCTATAAGTGTGCCATTTTTGCTAAGTACATCACACAGTGTCAACACCCTATATTATAAATATTTTTTCATACAGCTCCATACTCTGTTGGTGAAATCAATATTCTATTATTGACATAGATAAAAAAAGTTTACATATGCATTGTGATATACATGTGTGATCGAATATTATAATACAAGCACCTGGATTTTAGGTGAATGGGCTAAATGTGTTCCTTTATATAATTGTAATTCATAAAATAACATATATCACAATTTTAACTTACGATTTAAAAAATTGTTACGCCAAAAATGCAGTAAAAATGTATCCAGAGCAAACAGCAATGGCCGCTAATTAGTGTATTTAATTTCAAGTTAGTGTATTAAAAACAAAACCTGGGTTTTACCCGAATTTCCTTGTAATAGCAACACCATGTGGGATACTAGAGCATGCGCAAATCGTAATAACGTGTAGAATAGAACTTGGTGGTATCTCATGATAGTCGTACTATGATTAGCCTGAGTCGCTCGGCCTATCTCGAACAAAATTGCCATGCGTAGCTATTGAAAAACGAGAGGATTTGCCGTACTATCACGGCAATTTTTGACACGAAGATATAGGGATGATGACGCTGTGCATCAAAATGTGAATGTGTGTATTTATTATTAATATGAAGTTATGATACCTTCCGCTAGGAATGTGACAAATATCATTCTTAGTCAGCGGGAGTGGTCTTGTTCGTAGACACATTTCTGATTGGACAATCGCATGATTTCGGTGCCGTCTATCAGGCCGTGAGACGACCCCCCCACGTCATCATGCGCCTTGATAATGTGTAACACAGCGTGTAGAGGTGCGCGTATGTATCGCGCTGGATGCATAGACTAGTGTGGAATACGCTAACGCGCTAGCAATACGCGCAACAGAATACGTGAAGTTGTAAACAAGTTTCGTTCATTTTATAATAAGGGGAGTTTTTATGACGGTAACTTAGTTTTTGCTTAAAAAATTTGTTTACAGTTATTAAAATAATATTTAACTGACTAAGAATGAGAATAAACGATAGGAATTTTTATTTTGCACACTACATGGATCCAACCGGTACATTTGAGCCAGAAGCAACCAATTATAAAGCACTTAATCATGCGTTGTACAAATGTATGTTAGTTGCTTACAAGTAAACTGTTCAGGTAGGGTGCGCGTATGTGGATGTGAGTATAGTGCATAGTTCTATACCATGTCACACACCAAGGTCCGCTGTTAAATATGAGTAACTGCGCATCACATATTGGTAAGTTTGATTGGGTCTTATATCATTTATATGTGATGTGATCAAGCAAAATCAGTCTGAAATCAGAAATACTGATTTTCAGATACAGCCAAGGAAGTAAATTCTTTTGCTGTCTTGTTTTTTGGAACTAAATGTTCAATTTCAATGGGGATTTCTACAAAATGTAGCTTTGCAAATGCCTTATACAATCATGTCAAAAATGAATATGTCTGACTTTGCTTGACCATGCCACATATGCATCAGTTAAAGGAGGATTTTGTAATCCTAGCATCCTCTTTTTATGACATTTTTCAGTAGATATCCACGAAAAAAGCTTATTTCCAAAATTTCAGTTGATTCCGATTTTGCGTTTGCGAGTTATGCATGATTATGTGTATTACACTGCTCCATAGACAATGTGTTGTAATTTCGTTCTGGTGCACCAGAACGAAATTCAAATTTGGCGATATTTTTGCTAAACGAATTAATCTGCAAGAAATATTTGGTACATAAACATTATGTAGCCAGAGGTATCCAGTGGTGTAAAAATCTCAACTTTTTTTGGGAAAAGTGGGGGGATGAGGCTGTGGATCACGAAATGCCCCTTTAAGAGGTTATGAACTCTTAGGCTGACACAAAATAACACACTGTAGTACAAATGTCATTACTTGAAATAAACAATTTATTATCATGATTTTGTGATCCTAGCATCCTCTTTTTATGACATTTTTCAGTAGATATCCACGAAAAAAGCTTATTTCCAAAATTTCAGTTGATTCCGATTTTTGCGTTTTGCGAGTTATGCATGATTATGTGTATTACACTGCTCCATAGACAATGTGTTGTAATTTCGTTCTGGTGCACCAGAACGAAATTCAAATTTAACGGTATCTTTGCTAAACGAAGTAACCAAATGGTAGAAATATTTGGTACATAAACATTATGTAGCCGGAGGTATCCAGTGGTGTAAAAATCTCAACTTTTTTTGGGAAAAGTGGGGGGATGAGGCTGTGGATCACGAAATGCCCCTTTAAGAGGTTATGAACTCTTAGGCTGACACAAAATAACACACTGTAGTACAAATGTCATTACTTGAAATAAACAATTTATTATCATGACCACAATTTATACTAAAAGTGGAATTGTGTACACATACGATCACAAAGTACTGTTGGTGAATACACTGATGATAATGAGCAATGCAGATATAGCTTTTGTTTGAAAATATAAATCACAAAGCTCATATGACACATAAAAGTTTACTGTTACACATGTAGCTTAGAATTACAAGCCTTGACATTTCTTAAAATTACTATCAAACCGTAGAGATTGTACTGTAAACGGCAAAATGTTCAAGGCCCATTCAGTGATTTGCTTATCGGAAGGATCGTACAAAATTTAGGTTTTGGCACCTTATTTACTGTATGTCATAGCTGTGCTAACATAGCCAGCTAGTGTATGTATTTGAATGGGGTTTGAACTTTGTCAATACTGCTGTTTTCTTCATTTTTGCCAAATTTTTCATTTCAAAAATACCTAATGACAATTTGCATGACTTTTCCTTCACTTTTAGGCAATTTATAAACATTTTTTTACACAAGTTACGCTGGGATCACTGAATGGCCCTGAAGAAGCTGTTATTCAGTGTTTTGTTTCATAGAACACTTTTCCTTTAAAAATGCCATGAATGAAAAATGTTTTTGAATCCAAGGACCAAACATAATTTTCTATAACAGCAACAACGTTCTTAAAATGGAATTTTAAGACCTCTCTAAAACCATTGGTGATCAACATGATCATGTCGATTAAAATTGACCATAATTTAAAAATAAATTTGATTTATAAAGTTTCAAATATAATATAGAATTCTTTGGTTTGAACATTTTTACATATATTGATATGAAAAGACTTCTTTAATTATATCTTTAAAACCTGATCACTTCACGCACTTGATGTCCAAGCTATAATTTATTTGAACACATCGATTGAAGAGCCATACAGTAGGTGCTGCAACAACAGTAGAGTGCCTGGGGTTTGCTTTATACAGAGCACTATTGCAGCAACATGCAGGCTATTTGCACTTTTTAACTATTCCCTCCTTGAGGAAGGTGAGCATTCTCTTAAGATCTCTTAAATACTTCACCTGCATGCCCTCTTAAACGTGATGAATTGGCAGTTTCAGTGGCTCAGCGACAGAAAGACGTATCTCCATTTTGCTGCTGTGTATAAGATTGCCTGTGATGACTTGCCTCATGAATGGTGCAGCCCAGAGGCATGTTCTATACTGAGTAGATCAATCTTACTAATATATAGGCCTACATGTAAATGGTAATCATGGAGGTATATACTCAGTACAAATAATGATACGGAGATGTACCACAAACGGGCCACATTTTCGGCTATTTGATATATCAATGACCTGTTTTAGGCCAATTTTCATGAATTTTGGTACATCGATGGAACAAAATTTGCCACAAATTTTTGGAAAAGTTGTAAAATCTGCATTAAAATTTGGCCAAATATTTTGACTTTTATTACGGCGATGGGTCCAAATTTCCTGGATAACTGGAATTTGGATGGGTCCACTTTCAAATTCTCAGTGGCACATGTGCCAAAACCAAACTTGAATACTTAAGGGGTACTACACCCCTGCCCAATTTTGTGCCTATTTTTGCATTTTTCTCCAAAATTATAGCGCATTGGTGACAAGTAAGATATGTATATTATAGGGGCAAGGACTACAACTACTGCACTGGAAATTTTATTTCAGCACAGACAACAGTTGTGGAGTTACAGTCCAAAATGAGGGAAAACCAATATTTGATCAATAAATCAATAACTACTAGCCTTGAGTTGTTGAATTTTCAGTGCAGTAATTGTAGTCCTTGCCCCTATAATATACATATCTTACTTGTCACCAGTGCGCTATAATTTTTGAGAAAAATGCAAAAATAGGCACAAAATTGGCCAGGGGTGTAGTACCCCCTTATAGCATCATAAACTAATTACAGAGATAGCAAATGGAGATGTCTTTCTGCAAAAACACTGTATGATATTTCTTTCTACATTATCTGGTGTTGATATTGGTCTACATTCTATACTGATAATAAAAATGCATATTATAAAAATGTAACTATGAACATACTTGACATTTGATTTGCAGTGAACACATCACATGGATATAAACATTTACCAAAAAGTAATTACCCCTTTAAATAATGGCCAATATTCATAAACCATTGATTGTGTGCCAAATTTTGAATATGCAGTCAAAGCAAATTTTATTTCTGCGCAGTGGCGTAACTAGGGGGGGGGGGCAATGTGCCCCGGGCGCCACCCTTAGGGGGTGCCAAGTTGACCAATTTAGCATTGATTCTGCGCCCCTCCAAGCGATGAAAGTCAATATGCTTCTTGCGCATTTCAGCACAAAATCAATTGAAAGAAAATTTTAAGACCGATATTCAACTTCTAGTAACCAAAATTGCTCCATGCGCAATTGTTTTAAGAATGGGGGGGCACCATTATGTAGATGTTCTCGGTGGGGGTAGGGGCGCCAATTTTGTTTCTTGCCCCGGGCACTACCAACCCTAGTTACGCCACTGTTTCTGCGCATTATGACACCTCATTTGTTCCAATGGTCCCAATGTTGATGTCGCAGCGTACATTTTAATGAAAGCAGCACAAGATTTGAAAGTTGCAGCAAAATCCTATTGCCTTGTATTGTATTGGTGCCACATCAAAGCGGATTTTGTAGGGCCATTGTATCCCATGTACATTGCCCCATGTTACCAGATAAGCACCTGTGTATCAAAAATATAGTATACTACAAAAATATTATGGCAATGTCATTTTTGTGTAAAACAGGAATGTTGATATGCAATAAACTTAGAAAAATGATGTTTAACCCTAACCCAACTAGGACTCACTAAAGCTCACTATTAAAACCGCTATGCGTGCATGCATTCCACGGGACTTGATGACGCAATCAGACCAAGTCATATATACCCAGGGAATCGTTGGCCGGGCCAACGTCACCCGTGTAGCTACATGCTGGGGATCTTCTGCGTGGCATACGAGGGGTCCGAGGTTCGAATCCCGGGGGTGCCAAGTGACTTTCTTCTTCATCTTCTCTCCTTTTTCGTTCCTTCTTTCCCTTCCGATAGCACAAAAACCACGGGTAGGGTTAGGGTTAAGCTACATGCATGTTTTTCCTATATGCCTCCTTAACCCTAACCCAACTAGGAAGCTCACTATTAAAACCGCTCTGCGTGCATGCATTCCACGGGACTTGATGACGCAATCAGACCAAGTCATATATACCCAGGGAATTGTTGGCTGGGCCAACAACACCCGTGTAGCTACATGCTGGGGATCTTCTGCGTGGCATGCGAGGGGTCCGAGGTTCGAATCCCGGGGGTGCCAAGTGACTTTCTTCATCTTCTCTCCTTTTTCGTTCCTTCTTTCCCTTCCGATAGCACAAAAACCACGGGTAGGGTTAACAATAAACTACAGTAAGATGAAATATAAAACAAATGAAAATCAACTTATTATGACCTGCCTTAAATTCAGATACAGACTTGCTGAACTTTGCCAGGTTAGAATCATATCTTGTACTTCCATGGTACAATTATGTACTCTCTAATAATTCTCTAAAATACATAATATTGTGTTTTGGTCAAAATATAGTACAAATAAATCTGTTTGGTAGAAACAAAACACTTTATATAGTTAGGCAAAAAAAAAAAAGTTGTCTTCTTTGCTAAATCAGTAAATGCAACATATACTAATTTGTTTTAAATTTTGTTTTGGACCCGTTTTATTTTTCAGAGCATTTTCTGATTTTTCCCATGATCTGAAAAAATCTATCCTTGAATTGAAAGGGAAAAACCCCAATTCTAAAATTTAAATTTGACAAGCTACGACTACGATTGATGTCGTCTGAGACAAACCTCTTGTTTTTTGACCACTTGCATAAATTTTATAATAGATATCACTATACCATGCAGCATTTTCCCTCTATAGGCATCACTGCTTCAGTTTGTTTCATGTTCTTTGTTTTTTTAGTACTTTGGTTTTAGCATTTAAAAAATCTAAATATTTAGGCACATTGGTAAAGATAGTATGTTGATTTCGTTGGTACTAATACAACCAGATTCAGTGTTGTATGTATTTAAATATAAGTATCTGGGAACGAATCAGTTTCCATGAAGCATTAAATGACATTAAATAATAACTATACATAATGGTCATATAGATACTGGACAGAACAGACTGAACCTACATGCTACTAGAAAAATTATTATGCTCACAGAATTTTCTCAAACTTTGCAGTACGTTTGGATTATTTGTTTTGATAATAGCTCAATTGACCTACATGTAGTTAATATTTTTCCATTTATTTTGGCAGTTTCAGAATATTTTACTACTGATTTGAGGGAGAAATATTGATATCAGTTCAGTTTAACTATATACTAACATCATTCTGATTCTTTCAATAAAATACAGCGCATAATACTTATTCATTCTGAACTAATAGATGGAATGGTTCAAGTTCATATTTGAAGGAAACAAAAGCATAATACAAGAAAATAATATCTTGCTTTCACTTGCCGCATGTTTAAAGCCATTATATACCATATTTTTAAAGGAATTTGGTTACTTTCTTGGGTTTTTTTCTGATTTTTTGGCATATTGTTTAGCATATGTGTCTCAACTTACACTTCATTGGAATTGGTTGTGTTTAAGCAGGACAACAGAGCAATTTTGAATTAATGTCATACTACAGCGTACCACATTAAATATCATCTAGCTACATTGTTATCATGGTTATGTCAGCTTAAAATGGACAGGAAACTGCTGCCCTATTCTATTACCCCCACAAAAGTGGTATATTTGAGTGGTGTGGAGGTATCATATTAACAACTACGTTGCAGTGTTATTGGTTGGGTAAAAACCAATAAGTGGCATACCATTGGCAAGCTTGGACTTTAAGCTTTTAGAAAAATAAGTTTAATATTTAATTATGTAAATATTATGCAAATTAGCTCATGAATAATTAATGAGCTCATAGCCAAATATGATCAAAAATTATTTTCATTTACAATTTGAAGTGTATGAGTACATCAATGTGGCATTTTTATGCAGTTTTAAATACACTGCCGTGTTTCTACATATAATAAAAAGAAATCCGAGTTACTTTGGACCATACTTAAAAAGTTTATGGACATTTTTGGGCTATTTTTAGGGGAAAATTTGGCCTAAAAATGGTCAAAATATGCAGGTTTCCAACATTTTTAACCATTTTATGATGTGTTAATGGTAGTTGTATTAGGAAAAAAGGTGTTTTGTTGATAGAGAAGTGATAAATTATCAAAACTATTCCACAGATAAGACCTTATTTGTGTAAATAATTTTTTTACATGCATATTAAGCCATTTCGTGCCATATGGCACGAAATTGATAGGGGGTAATAGAATAGGGTTTATATTTATTTCATCATTTTTGGTAAAGAACAAAAACCTGTTTTTTGCCTGGTTTAAACTGGTAAAAACCAGCAAAAACTATTATTTCATCATTTTTGGTAATTAAGAACAAAATTGAAATTTGATGAAATAGTATATTATTATGACTTTAAGCACATCACACTATTTTAAGATACATATTACTTTGGCAATGTGGTGCATGAATCTAAATTTACATCTACCGAAGATTCATTATTTGCAGTAAGTTGCATATATTACACTTACAGAAAAAGTGATACATAAATATATATATATATACGCATATACATAAAGTCATCCACAACATTGATCAAAACACACTGTACAAGTTAAAGGCTTAATGTACGATTTCCTTCAAATTTTAAATTTGTCATTATATACTCAAAATGCTGAAATAATACTAGTAATAATTATCGGGAATGGTTTCTGTTAATTTTGAGCTGAAATAACGAGGTAAAGTGAAAGAAACACTGCTTGTTATTTTGGCCGTTTAACACGCAGTTTTATGGGAGGACATAAAGTCATAATTCTTTGTGTCGAACTTTGCTCTGTTTACCTACAAACACAAGAAATGTGGCTGATTCCATTTAGGTGCAAGTTGCGACATGTGTAAACATTACAAATATGCCAAAAAATCAGGTTTGAAATAAATTTACCAAATTCATATTATAAGATCGTACATTATGACTTTAAAATGACAAATGCACTTACATAACAATGAAATGTCTAGGATATATGGTGCTACAATATGGATAGAAAATGACAATCAGATGCAAAAAAACAGCGTTGATATGTGATTAAGAAAATGAGCATTTTGTCACCAACTGAAAATTAGTTGTAATAGCTACAGGGGCATAACCAGGATTTTTTTGAGGTTGGTGTGGAAAATCCAAAAAGTAGACCTTTTTCTTAAATAAATTTGCTAAACTCCCTGAAAATTTACTTCTTCAGGTTAATAGTTTTACATGATAAAGTGGTCCCTTTGTTAAATTTCTTTCAAATGTTGACCCTTTTGGGTACATTTTTACATTTTGTCCCTGGAAAGTGAACCTTTTTGTCAAGTGGGTGGGGTGCATCAAACCCTGGTTATGCCCCTAAATACCTATAGCTATGGCCAAAAGCATCAAGAGTTCAAATTATTTTTGAATATCGTTAATTTTAGCAACATGATGATAATTGTAATTCACCAAAACACAGTGGGATATAATAGGGTCTTTCGGTATTTCTGGAATTCCTACAAGAATTATTAGGGTTGTGGTTTTGATCATTGATTGAGCATGAAACAATGCCAACCATTGTTTTATATGTATCAATTCGTTGTCGTAGTGCATGTTAGTAACCATTGGTTACTGGATCAAGTCTAGGCTCATACACCTGTTCAAAATTATGATATGCCATAGGCTTTGTGTTGTAATCATTTCGATCACAAAGAAAGTGTCAGCCAGTTGACCTAGCAATGGTCATATTCTAACGTATAATACGACAGCGAATACCCAACTACTTGCGGCAATCACAAAGTAACTTCGGCTCACTAAATGGTATCATTTAGGGAGCACTCAAGACTAGCAAAATATCTGCTAGATTGTCAGGCGTTTTGTTGTGGGTTTAGACAACTTGACAAGGGTTTACATTTCATATAATTATGTGGGCCCAAATGACCCTTGTATATTTTGGCTAAGTTGAGCCCTGTACATACAAATACATGTATACATATTAATTGCGCCAATGATAACTTAGCAAAACATGCCGACATGTACATACATTTCAGAAATATTGTGGGCAAATTACACTTTTTTGGACATATAGCATACATTTACATTAAAATAGTAATATTATCCACTGCCAACATTTAAAAATATAATTGATGCATTGTTTACGTTGTCTGACCAATAATAATTATCTTTTTTTTAATACTTTTTTCATAAAATGTGCATAGTTGGTTGTTATGTCCATACTGTGATACATGTGCAATAGCACCGATACACTTACGATCTGGTGGTATATAGTTATATTTCACAACATTTTCCAAGCTTTCAAATATCAATCGGTGCATACAGGGCCATATCCAGGATTGATTACTGTAAAAGTAGAAATTTTCGCGAGGTTTTTATTTTCGCGAATTTCGTGAGTGGACATAAAATCGCGAAAATAAAAACTCGCGAAAATAACCTTTTGCATTAGGTTTCTATTGTATCAATATCAAAACCGTGAAATTTAATTCTTGCGCAATTGACAAAATCTTCAAAATCGCGAAAATATCTTCTCGCAAAAATATTGACTTTTACAGTAATTAGTGGGGTACGTGCAGCAGGCTCAAAAGTAGACCTTTGCCATTTTCCTTCAAAAATGACAAATTTCAATGTTTTTACCGAAAAAAATGGCAAATTTTCCAAGTTTTATAAAAAAAAACACCATTTTATTCGGATTGGCATTTGAGGGGGTACATCACACCCCTGCACCCCCTGGCTACGGCTTTGGGTGCATATACTTGCTTAAACTTACCATATCTATGTGTGTGTATGTGTGGGTGAGTGTCTGTGTACAACAGTAAGACAAATTGACATATACATGTAGCTTACTACAAAACCCATTTAGTGGCTGCCCAAACATTATGTGCTCCATGCAGGGAAGGGTAAAATTTCCTAAATGGTATGCCAGTGAGGCAGAAATCCTAGCACTTTTGAGGCAACACAATGTTCTAACCATAAATAATAATTATTGAACACATTCTGCATGTAACACTGATGATCTTTTAATGATACATGCAGGAAATCTTACTTTTTTGAACATTATAGTGATTGATCTCTTCCTTTATTTTCATGAGATAAAATTAAAACTGCCCCAAAATGGTGTGCCAAACTTCTTTCTTGGCCTGCCAAGAAATAACTCGCTGTTTGTTTTATTTTTTGTTTTTTTGGGGGAGGGGGCTTAAGGGCAGTCCCACAATTGTACCCTCCCCAAAGGGGCACATAATTATTGCACAGTCCCTTATTTGATCCATGTAAGATTAAATGATGATACATCTAGGCTTATCCCTAAAGGGATTATCCCCTGTATGAGGCTTGCCGGTCACTAGCATGTCCATGGTACGGTACTTCTCTGTGTAGTCCATAAGATCTTGTGCAGCCACGGATACCTGTTTAAGGAAAAGAAATATTAAACCAACAAAACAATGAGTTTCTGTGTTGGTGGGCGTTTGTGTGTGTGTGGGGGGGGGGGGTGGTACATGTGTTGATTTACTTTATATTTGAGGCAGCATTTCCTCTACAAAGGTATGTCTGTCAAACATTAAATAGCTATACTCTGTCTTGTCTCAAGTTGAGAGTAACGCCATGTTGGAGTTGGAGTGTCAAATTTGAATTGATGCGTTTACGCAGTTGTGTCGCCAGCCTACAGGCAAATCGTCCTTATACACTGGCATGTCCATTATCTGTTCCTGCGGGGGCTCTCAGAGGGCTTTCAAAGTTATGCAGGAGCTTAATGGCTAAAATCACCAAAAAACTGCATATTTTACATGATTTTTGCAGAGGTTTCAGCCCCCAAAGCCCCCCTGAACACACCACTGCTATGCGCATGTGTATATGCATCTCAGGATTAGGTTAGCGCGCACAATCCAACATGGAATTAATCTGAACTTGAGCCGAGATAGAGTGCCATGTTGGATTTTGGAGTGACAAATTCAGTGCAAAATCCAACATGGCATTACGCTCAACTTGAGACGAGACACAGTATAGCTATTTACTGTTTGAGAGACAAACATGGTTCTGTGGAGTAAGTGAATCTATATATTATAGGGGTCTTAGTGCATATTTAAACAAGACTTCAACACACACAAAATCAATCAAAGCAAAACAAAAGTATTGGCTGCAAATCGTGCAAAATTCATTCATGCTAATCAATAAATACAAAACAAAATATATTGGCTTAACTGTTCAATACTTACGATACAATGATACATTCACAACATCAATACATGCAAGAAATGTCTAGAAACTTTTACAATTACAAAAATTTTACAATTTGATCAAACAATAGCAACAAGAATCAAACCCAATATATTCAGCATAATTATTTTGATACCATAAAGGCCCTACC
Source organism: Amphiura filiformis (assembly GCF_039555335.1). Taxonomy (NCBI): domain Eukaryota; kingdom Metazoa; phylum Echinodermata; class Ophiuroidea; order Amphilepidida; family Amphiuridae; genus Amphiura; species Amphiura filiformis. The sequence continues at coordinate 7,790,815 of NC_092630.1, read as the reverse complement.
TTCTTTGCGTGCCAATAGCTTATGGTGGTACTACACCTCTTGATAAATTTGTGACTATTTTTGCATTTTTCTCAAAAAGTAATAACACACTGGTAACAAAAGTTATTTATATTATAGCCTATAAGGCAAGGAATCCAGTTACTATACTGGAATTTCAGTGACTCAAGACAAGCGGTACATTATGATAAGAAAAGAAGTACCGCTAGAATGTACCTCATTTCTTAACATATAGGCCTATAATGAACCACTTGTCTTGAATCACTGAAATTTCAGTGAAGTAATATTGTATTCCTTGCCCCTATAATACATAACTTTTATTACCAGTGTGTAGTTATTTTTGAGAAAAATGCTAAATTAGTCACAAAATTTATCAGGGGTGTAGTACCACCTTAACTATGTTTCCCATCGCAAATTCATAATCATTGAATGAATACAATGCATCAGATTCAGACGTTGCACTTAAACCCATTGAAATTGGTGCATTGTCACTATTAGACTCTTTTAATAGCCAGCCATGCAGGAAATGTAATGTAATTACTGACTTGAATATAGCCCTGGGAATATAGCTTTCAGTGCAACTTTGTAATTCAGTGCATACTTTTATCATTCCTAGATTCATCATGACAATGTGGCTCTCAGTGATGCCAACGCCGCGCCTTAGGCGCACAATTGGGCTACTTGGCGATCACTTGCCGCTACTCAAAAAAGCATGCCGCTACTTGCCTAAAATTGGGCTACTTTTGACAGTGTCAGGCCGCAGCAGTAATTTGATGTATTTTCCTTTCAATTTAGCCGATTTATAAAGGTTTTGAGTCTCTAAAGCTCCAAATTGCAATTACAATGGGTTTTGTGACCATTTATTGATCGGTCAGTATAAACTTCCTAGTAAGAACCGGAAATTTGAAAGTCAAGTGCTTTTCCGCCCAATTTGGTGATTTGCTTTCTAAATTCGGGTAAATCCGCCCAAATATCCGGTATTGGGCGCTTTTTTTGGAAGCTTAAAAAATTGGGCTACTTGAGAATCCTTTATAATAAATAAATAAATGGCAACACTGGTGGCTCTACATGTACTGTTGCTACTTTTAATTCCAAAGGGCTGTTATTCTGAAGGGTTGTTATTCCAAAGGGCTGTTATTCTGAAGGGTTGTTATTCCTAAGGGCTGTTATTCTGAAGGGTTGTTATTCCTAAGGGCTGTTATTCTGAAGGGTTGTTATTCCTAAGGGCTGTTATTCTGAAGGGTTGTTATTCCTAAGGGCTGTTATTCTGAAGGGTTGTTATTCCTAAGGGCTGTTATTCTGAAGGGTTGTTATTCCTAAGGGCTGTTATTCCAATGGGTCATTACTCCGAAATTGCATTACTTCAAAGGGTCATTACTCCAAATTTATGACAAGGTTTGTTATTCTGATGGGTCTATACCTTGAATTTAGAACAAGGTTCTTTACTCTGAAGGGTCATTACTCAAATTTTTTGGAGTATCAACCCTTCATAGTAATGAGCCTTCGGAGTATTGACCCTTTAGAATAACAAACCTTGTTGTATAAATTCAGAAAAATTACCCTTCCGATTAATAAACCTTCAGACTAACGACCCATCGGATCGGAATAACGATCTGTTCCCATACTTGTTACCTAATACACCTTTTCAATGCAACCTACAGTGTTATCTTTACAGTTGATAATATTACATCCAAAATTCCCCACCACTGGTATAAATATTGATCAGTCTCTTGAATATATCTTAAAATGCAGTACCATTCACTACAATGTACAACACGATTCTTGTATTATTAAAGTTCCAAATATAGCACGCAAAGAAAGATCTTGTTTGTAAATGCATGTAAAGCACACATCATATTCAGCTATCTGGAAGAAACTGAAACCAGTAAAATTTGATACATTCAATGGCTGCCTTGTGTGAAGTTTGTGCTAATTTTGTGATGAGCTAGTATTATTAACACAAATCTCACATAAGGCAGCCTTTGAATGCAAAATGTGACACATTTAATGACTGCCTTGTGTGAGATTTATGCTAATATTGCTATTTTATGTGATGATGAGCTTCATTTTTAATCACTCTCAGAGACGAGGGCCAATTAGGGTGAACACAGTATTAGAGGCTTGTGGCCATTCAAAAAAAGAAATTGTATACTCAAGTAGAAAATACAACTGTTGACAAAAAAACGTAAAGCAACGCAAGGCAGCTAATAATGTATGCCATATTTTGCATCCAAACACTTCAATTCCATTGCAACAGCAAATCAAAATAAAACCACACAATAAGATACAGTGATCAAGGTGAAAAATACATTGTAGTACAGAGAATAATAGAACTACCGCAAATTGAGCAAAACCTAATAACTACATGCATATGAAATGTAAAGTCGGAGAGAATAAAATGTGACCTGAGGATCGAGATAAATGAGACTGTCGGAAATAAGATAATTGAAGTTATACTTTAGTCTACAGGTACACATTTCAGGTAAAAGACATACTAAACTGAGCTCAAAAAGAAACTTATAATTTTTCACAAGGTCATATCTTAAAATCCTGTCCATCAAATTGAACCAAAATTACACACAGATTTACTTCAATACTCTTAAGGGCTGGGGTATGAACGTTTGGACAGTATTTATTGTGAGACATTAGAGCACATCAGACTTATCGAATCGCATTCTGAATACGAAGAATGTCATTCTGATATCAAATAATTTTGATTTTTGAAATTGCAATTTAATACACATTTTATGGCAAATCATTAAAATTGATATTTAACAGTACTTAAAGTAAACTTTATAAATCTGATGATTTATACTTAAAGTGTATGTAGGTGGGGTAAAAAGCCGACGATCAATTGAAAATTTTGACCTTTCAGATCGAAGATATGGATTTTTCCCAAAACACCAAAAAAATTAGGTCTTTTTGGGAAAAAATCCATATCTTCAATATGAAAGGTCAAAATTTTCAATTGACCGTCGGCTTTTCCTCCCTGCTACATACACTTTAAGAATATATCATTAGATTTATATAATTTACTTCGAGGACTGTTATATATCAAAAATTTGAAAAATATCAAATTTTTATAATTTGTCATAAAATTTGTATTATATTGTGATTTTCAAAAAAATGAAAATTATTTGATATCAGAAAGACATGCTTCGTATTCAGAATGCAATTCGATAGGTCTTAGGTGCTCTCATGTCCCACAAAAAATACTGTCGAAACGCAGTAAACGCTCATTTTAGATCCCTTAACACATGTCAGCAGTGTTCGAATTTAGGAAAAATAAATGGTTGTCCCACGGACAACCAGATTACAATTTCTGGTTATTCGTCTAAGTTTTTGGTTGTCCGTAGGCCTACAAATGTGACTTTTGGCTAGATTTATGGTTGTCCGGCGGACAACCAAATCAGTATTTTTGGTTGTCCGGCGACTTTTTTAGTTGTCCCGGGCAACCGGACAACCGCAATTTCGAATGCTGCATGTCAGTAACCAAGCAGTTATCCAACTGACACAACAGCAAAATGCACTGACATGGGACAGCTTCCTGGACCACATTCACAGCCCAGCCCTGTTTCATGAAAAAAGTGTATGAAAAGCAGAAAGCAGCACCGTTTTATCATCTGTGCAAGGATCTTGTATGCATTCTCACAGATTTTTTGTCCTGGGTGCCAAATGTTGGGCTGTGAAAGTGAAGGAAGTCCAGGAAGCTGTCCCATGACAGTGCATTTTGCCGTTGTGTCAGTTGGACAACTGCTTGGTTACTGACATGTGTTTTGAGTAGAGTATTAAGGTAATCCTGTGTGTAATTTTGGTTCATTTTGATTGACAGTATTTTAAGATATGACCTTGTGATTCACAAGTTGTAAAAAATTATAAGTTTCTTTTTGAGCTCAGTTTATTTTGACAAATAATAAAATTCATACACCCTCTGTATGACTTTAATCTTTCACACATGGGGTGTAGAAAACATATCATTCCTCCCACATATCATAAATACACATAAAGGAGAATAAGAAGAAAAAACCCAGAGCTTAAAAGTTGCATTTTGGTGCAAAATGGAATATTTTTGAGGGCCTTGTGTCACAAAATTCACTAAAACTACACATTGTCATGTTATATTGATCAAGATAGAAGTATAACATACAGTGGCAACTTGTTAACACAAACCCTCTAAACATGAAGTTCCTAATAACAAGAAGTATGGTTTACATTCCTGAGCATACATTTCACATGTTATTAGAACTGGATAACACAAACTCCTGATAACAAGAAGTAAAATTTGAATTCCGCACAACTTCGTGTTAATGAGTTTCCACTGTATATGGTCATTTTCACGGTAAAGGGTGTAACTTTGGATTTTTAACATTTTAATCCGTAGTGTTCTAATAAAGCCACAGAATTCCATAATTTTTGGCCACATAAGTCATCTAGTTAGCAGCTACCTTGGGTAGCATAATCAGCTTTGGGAGTTACTGCGTTCAGTTTTAGCAGGCTTAAATGTACTTAATATTGCCATTTTGAAAAACTATAAAAAACAGTAACATTTTTGTAAAACCCTGTGTTTTCTTCAGTTAGTTCATGGATAATTTTTCTTATCCTGAAAGTACAGTCATATGTTCAGTAAACACTGCCACATTAGATTTAATTGTGAACGGCCCTGTATTTTTTGAGAACCGGACTTGATATTTATCGTTTGGAGGCTTCATTTTCCGTTAACAATTGTTAACAAACTTTGTGGGTGTAGCTTTGGTTCATAATTCTTGGTTATTTCTTCACTTCTTCTTGATTCATAACAGTTGTTATCTTAACTTGAAATGGGTAACAAAAATTAGCCGATTTGCAAGCTTTTAAAATTTTTATAAAATCTTGACTTCAAATAGCCGTTTTTCCGTTAACTTTTTTGAAGCCTCCGAAACAAACTGTTCAGCAAGCTTGTGCAAATATAAATAAAAGAGCTCATCCAATCTATTTATTAAAATGTAGCAAACCAGATCCTCAAGTCACATGTTTTTAAATCGTGGAGATATATATCACCGTTTGAAAATGGGACCCAATACAAACTTTCCGTTAACAATTGAAGCCTCCGAAACAAATGAAGCCTCCGAAACAACAGTAAACTTAATTATCATCTATGCATATCTAAATTGGTGTGTTTCATACTGATATCTGCATTGTAATTATTACTTGATATGTGCAGAATGTCATAAATTTAAAAAAAATTGACATTATGGTTAATGTTTGAAAAATATACTGATACCTTAAAAAGCCTGTTTCGGAGGCTTCACATGCAAAAAACACCATACTTAACAAATGGGTGAAAAAATTAATGTGTGATAAATCTACAATATCTGCCGCATAGAATCATTGATTCAATACACACAAGAAAATAACAGCTTAGATGATCCCAACACTGTTGTTTTCAAAAAAATTACTTCTGCAATGTTTAACAATTGTTAACATGAAGCCTCCGAAACAAAAAAATGACTTGCTGTGATAATTTAATTTTGTCACAACTGAAATTCAATACTTAGAAGCAAAGCATGAAAATTGGTAATTGTGATATTTTTACCTATTTTTTATGTCAACTTGTAGTAGTTAGCTAAATATTTTACTTTTATGATCACCTGTGTTGTTAACTGAAGCCTCCGAAACACAAATCGCTTGAATTGCCAATTCTAAAAATAACTCCAATTTCTGTGAAACTTGGCTGGGAGGTTCCTTTCATCAAGTAGTATTTGTACATGAAGTTAGACATTCAAATTATTTTAGGAACCCAATTAAAACTTAAAAAATATGTTTAAGGTTTGGAAATTTCCATTGTAAATGACACTTGATGTTAAAAATTTTCAAAACTGCAATTACAAACATAGCAAAACATGGTATAAAATTTAACTTATATCTGTTGACTTACTTTGGAATGGAATTTCACATGTATTCCAGCTTTCATGTCAAAATTTTCTGAGGTTATGTAAAATAAATTTTTTCTTAGATTTTAACCAAAATGTTATGCAAATGTCAAATTTTTTATTAGAAATCAAAAGGTTTAAGCCTTGAAACATTATTTTACTTGAAATTAAGTTGCTTCTATGCATGATTTCAGCAAACAGAAACATATTTAAGTGGTTTGAAATTTTGACCCTAAAAAATCAAAAGTTACACCCTTTACCGTGAAAATGACCATATAGGAAAGAGATGATATAAGAGTATCGTAGCTTTACAACATTTACAAACAAGTCACATTTTTACACCCGTAATGCATAGTTTGGCCTCAACCGTGAAATTGCAATTGCCTTCATCTGTCTCCTTCACAGAAGTTGACTGTCACTGATATGTAATGAGAAATCTTCTGGTCATATAAGCATGGCACTTCCATCAATTAATCCATACATAATTTGACACTTTATTAAGAAAGGCTGAAAATAGATTTAGAAATCACTGAAGCTGTGATATTTCCGTTATCATCCAATTAGTGATGTACCACAGAGATGTTTTGGCTACAACCATAGAAGTAATGACAAATTATCTGGCCATATGGCCTGTCGTTATATCACAACTAATTTGCAGCATTTCCGGATCTATTTATACATTTTGTTCGCTTTTAAATTGGTAATTATTTAGCCATGAGAATTATGACATTGTCTTAGACTTGTGTATTATACACAAAACATATAACATCTGTTTCCAAAATTCAATAAGAAAACTAAAAAGTGCCGCAGATGGAGGAAATTGTTCCCTGCATTTTGATACAAATATGCAACTCAATCTGACCAAAATGTCAATAAAATTAACATTACAAATCATCGTTGGGCAGGAAAAACCTACTATGTGCTTTTGGCTCCTGAACATGTTTCAAACAAAACTGTCAACAGGTTAGATAGGAGGTTTTGTCTTAAACATATTCAGGGGCCAATGACACACAAGAAGTTTTTCCTGCCCAACAACGAAATTAATATAAGATTGACAAATAGCAATCGGAGCAAGGGGCGCTCCATTTTTAAGGTGACAATTATGTAGGGCCCCATTTTCAGCATTGCTGTCACCAAAAGTCCCCATATTGTTTTCAATCACATCTCTGTCACTCCCAATTTTCATTTGATCCGTCACCTAAAGACCCGTTATTTTCCCATTAGACCAAAACCTTCTTGTTTATGATTTCTTTATTTTATGAAAAGTCATGTTTTCACCCAAAAGACCCCATATTTTGTACAAATTTCTCTCACTCCTTCAAATGGCATACCAGTCCCTTTTAAAACAGACTCATTGCGGCGTAACAATTTGAGATGCTTATCACAGTGTTAATCGGCATGTACATATCAGAAGGAAATGTCAATTAAAATTTTGTCACATCTGAAATTCTACCATTCTGTCATTGAAATGGATAAAACTGTAAGAAATGAAGTGGCATTGTGACAAGTCGGGCATCAAAATGCACAGAACAAATTGACAACATCAAAAGAGCTCTTTTAGTTTCTTATTCAGTTTTTCTTCAGGAAGTCACTTTTGTTTATTTTAAGTGTAACAATACTTTTAGTACTAGACAGTTGATGCTAAGTTGCTATGGGCTATTCCAGTTGGTATCCATACACCCCCTATGGAAGACATGATCTTAAACTTCCACACAGGGAGTGTAATTTTCAAATGGGATTACCTGAATGGGTGACTCCATTTGAAATCCACACTCCCTTGTATGGGAGAGTAAGGTCAAGTCTTCCATAGGGGGTGTATGGATTTCAACTGGAATAGCCCATAAGCAGCTATACTTTGTTCAACCTAAAAGTGGCAAAAATTATTTGGTTTTTATTATTGTGCATTTTGGTAAAGTTTCAACTTAAGCTTATGTAAATTCATATACGCACTGCACAATTCACACATTACATTAACACTTAGCGTAGGTACTGCACTCAACTCCGTGCACGCCATTCTATATCAATCCATGATGTTAAGAGCCTTGCCACTTTTAAGTTGAACAAAGTATATACATCATGATTGCATTTGATTTGATCAACAGCATGTAGTTATTATTAGCTCGCTATTTTATCGAGAGCCCCATCGAGATCTCCTATTCCTTTGTTCATTGTTATACAATGTATTTACGTTCTTGACATTAATATAAGTCTGCGAAAATTATAACATCCACACATAGTTGGGTAGCTCTTGCCATTTTTTTACATTCAACAAATTAACATAAAACCTAAAATTCTGAAATGGGCTATTCCATTTAAAATCCACACTACCCCTGTGGAAGATTTTGGAAATATCTTCCACAGGGTGAGTATGTTTTTCAAATGTAATTAGTCAGGGTTAATCATTTTGAAATCCATACTCTCCCTGTATTTTTGGCTTAAAGCTTTTTCAAATGGACATTACCCAACTGTCTATTCTATTTGAAACTCATACTCCCTCTGTTGAAGATATTACCAAATCTTCTACAGGGTAGTGTGGATCATAGAAGGAATATCCCAATGTACCTGATAAATATGTGATGATAAAAAAACCAATATTTAAGCTTATAGTATTCATGGTGGGTATTGTTTAGTTTTTATTTTATGCACATCATTTTAAAGCAGCAACTGCAACCAAAAACCTATAACCCTGTATTTTTTCCTACCTACAAATATATTATATACCATGGGTTTCATATACCTTGCCAATTCATAAAATAGATAAATAGATAGATAAATAAATAAACAAATAAATGTTGAAAAAGTACAGAATATCTGAATACAATGAAACATTTCCTAATCTAGGATATAATTTTTTTAAACTAAATCTACTCCCTTCACATATACACCAAAACTTCTTTGATTCAAAATCATTTTTTTTTTTTGAAAATACCAAAATAATCTTATATATATACAACTTTTGTCTCCATTTGACTGTACAGAATTTGGGAAAAGGTCCCGGAAAAGGTATGTTCTTCATATCTTAAATGCACTGAAATTTATGCATATTTTTTCATTCTCCTACCATTTTTTAACTATAAACCCCAACAGAGTTTATATCCAAATCTACAGAGTTGTTTCACTCAGTGAGCTATGCCTGTTGAGATCCATACACCCCCTATGGAAGACATGACCTTAATATCTCACCCAGTGACTGTAGATTTCAAATGGAGTTCAGGTAACTCCATTTGAAATTCACACTCCCTATGTTGAACATTAAGGTCATGTCTTCCATATTAAGGGCTGTATTAGCTCGAGATACTCTAGCTAAAGTACAGGTTTACATTTACTATCTTACATTATCTTGCTGTATTTCAGCTAGAGTGCCATAGGTAGAGAACCCGGTTTTTTTTTGGAGAACAATACTGTTACGTAACACAAAGAAACCCGACCCGGAACCCGCCCTACTCATTATTTCATTGTACTTAATTGCAATTTGCCATAACACATTACGTAATCAATACAATGCTTTTGTGAGGACGTAGTGAGTGGATAAGAAACTGACAGCGGAGGATACATTGTAGGCCTATGTGTTTTGAATAAATTTGTACTCATGTCATACTCTATTAATGATTTCATGCATACAAATTCAATGCATTTTTTTAAATCAACCATGAATGATCCTAGCATTTAGGTCTAGGTCCAGGGACACTCCAACATCGCGAGGCATAAAAATATTTGGCCACTCAAGTTCTACAAAAAAATGGTAAAATTGGACATTATTGGGGATTGATTTTTTAAAATCTATACAAATATAACAATTTCTTTTGTGTTTGAAAAGTTACAATTGCAAAGAGGGAAAATATTTATTTTCTTAAAATTGAAAAAAACAACCTATTGAGTTGGCAAGTTCATTCTGGTTCAGTGGGTTTATGACAAGCAAGTACTAGTTTCATACTTGGCTAATAACACAGGCCAAAAGCATAAAATAGCTATATTATTTTTACAACCATTTCCTCTTTCACAAACATGTTGTGGTATTGTCAGCTAGGGATAAATATTTTGCAGTTAGATTTAAAATATTGTTTTGAAATTTCAAAAAGTTGTTTTTTTAATTGGCAATCCATATTTATCATAATAGTAGTAAACAGTAGCCCTGATAGCATGATTATGACATCATGTAAAAACCCTCTTTTTGAATTGAAATTTGTTTCCATTATTTTGTTTAGAAGTTAATATTTTTAAAAGCAGTGTGGTCTTTGCAGGGGGTGGTTAGGGGATTGAACCCCTAAATGAGGTGTTTTGCTAACTCACCCCTAAGAAACTTTCGCCCCGGAAAAAAAAAAGACAATTTCAACTCTCCTTAAAAACTGTGAAGATGTTACATGGGATGTTTTGCTTAGGCCAAAAAAAAAAAGGTTTGTCTCAAAGCTCACGAGAAATTTAAAAACAAATGCATTTTTTTTTTTTTTTTTTTGATTTGCAGGGAGAACTTCGTTTTGGTAGTAAGATGGCAGACCCGTGCAAAGGGTGAATTACTGGAACATTGAAAACATACAACAACCAATCACAGCATGCAAATTACATGCAGATTTATGCATTCATAAAACATAGAAACAACAAAGAGTAAGGTTGCAGGACTTGCATCTTTTTTCAATAGTCTGCATTATATAGTTATGACTATACCACCATATCACAGTCAAAAGTCAAAACTGCATGTACCGCTTAGGCAAAAAAATAGTTTGATTGGCGTAACATAAAAGAATTCGGGGAAGTAAGTCAGAATTTTTTTATAATTATTTGGTTTTTTGGAAAAAGATTACCCTACTACATCTTGCCTGTTTTTGAATGCTAAAAGATACTGATACAAGCACTACGTCATGAGACAGTTAAATGCGCCTTTTCTTGATATTTAAGGGCTCATATTGAAATACCCTACCACGTTTTCACACAGAAAGAAGGCAGGATTCCCCTCGCTAAGTGCACGCCTCAGGAAAGCTTGGTCATAAAACGGATGGATTATATGAATCAGTGATACACCCTGCCCAGGATTTTAACAAAAGAAGGCTAGCACAGGAAAGCTGCAGGATGGCGCACACCTTCCTGTGTAAGGGAATTTCAATATGAGCCCTAACTCTTTTTATTTTCAAACGGTCACAAACTACTTTGTTCCATTTTTAGAGCATTTAGCATCCATAATATATAAAAAAATTCCCCTTTGCTCCCTCAAAAGAAATAAAAATATTTATGATCGGTAGTATATTTAGGTAAGGTCGAGTTACGCCAATCAAACCATTTGTTGGGCCTTATAGTAGCGAATACGATTATTAAGTCATGTATAACCCTACAAGAAAGACATCCAGCAAGCAAGCAAGAAAGAGTGTTCTAAAGTACTGTGCACAAGCCTTTAGGTCTATAGGGATTATCCCCAGTGTGTGGTTTGCCAGTGACGAGCATATCCATATTTTTATATTTCTCAGTGTATTCCACAAGATCACGAGTTGTGATTGATACCTTCACACGGTCTACTGCCATTTCTCTCTTGAGCTGCTCTACAACTTTCTTCATGGTTGTTACCGACGACATCCTGGACGATCTGATGATATAAAATGAAGAGTTTGAAAAAATGTGAACTGAATATTGCAACAAAGATTCAATATACACAAGAAGGGCCCATACCTAAATACCAGTGTGCAGCTAAATACCATGCTGCAGTAAGCTGCAGCTTGTTGCAGAGCTTGCTGGGGAAGGCTATGCACTGGTAAATAGGTATGGGCCCTAACTAAGTAACTGTATGTATGGGAGTAACACTCTTTGTACATCAGGGGTAATTTCCCCCGCACTCAGGTATGAAAGCACAAAAAAAAGCCCCAAAGCTCGTCAATTTCAGACAAATTGCTGTTTGGAGGACAAACTGGTGTCAAACATGAATCAGGGTGTTTTGCATATTTTTTGATACCTCATTCATCATGGTATGACTTTGTTTTCCCAACTGAAACCAATTTGAATGAAAAAAAAGAGCATTTCAAAAGTGACAAAAGTTTAAGTAGACTTTTCTCTCAAAGCATTAATATGAGCACAGCGAGCGAGTGCTGATCTGTTATGCTGCATTGAGCCGTACATGTATGTTACAAAAGCTGATAAGAATCGCCATGAAGGACGAAATATCCAAAATTTGTCACTTTTGAAATGCTCTCCTTTTCCATTCAAATTGGTATAACTTGGACATGCGCGTATTTTGGGGGGCTTTGGTTGCACGAGCCCCCCGGGGTAAAAGCAGGGGGCGGCCAAAAACGAAGGGACGGTGGAAGAAGAAGGGGCGGCAAAAACAGGGCGGCAAAGAGAATTAGTAAAGAAATAAGGGCGGAAAAATTTGAAAAAATATAAAAGAATTTGTGTTTTAGGCCTAAAATCCTTTTTTTTCCTTCACTTTTTCAAACCACCGAAAAAAAATTTGGGTCAACCTTTTAGCCAGTTTTCGGGCTGTTGGGGAAGGCGGCAAAATTTAATTTTCTTCGCTTCGGTAGGAACGGCGACGACGGTACACCACTGTTGGAGGAATCTATTGTGCCGAATGAGGAATAAAAACTCACAGAATTAAACTATACCCATCTAATTGATTATTAGTTTCTATTTAAGATATTGCTTTTATGGCCTAGTGATTAGAGCGTCCGCCTCACGCTCGGGAGGTTGCGGGTTTGAACCCGGCCGGGCCATACCAAAAGCTTTAAAAATGGTACCTACTGCCTTCTTGCCAGGCGTTTGGCATTGAAAGAATGGAGCAGGGAAAGTTGGCTACCAGTGGACTAACCCACTACTGTAGCTTTTCTGCTTGCAGACATGTGGCCTAGGATTATGAAACGGAGATAGGCGCCGCCCAATGGGCCGAAAGGCTTGTAAGGATTTAACTTTAACTTTACATGTACGGATACATTTTGTGCACAGTATGGATAGACATACAAAGTTTTAGACACCTTCAAGTCCATCATAATTTGATATTGATCTGTTTAAAATGCACCAAGGTGTTCGTGAAAATATCTTCATCTTGACTGCTCACAATCTTAAACGCACTTAATGATGTCAATTTGATGAATGATTGACATGTTTTCCCCACAAACAATATACAGACCTGATGAATTTATTCAAGGAATATACAATATAGCTATATATACACTGCTGGTTGAAGAATCCCCAGCTTATGCAAAACAACTCTGTGCATATGTTCTCTTTCATTTTCCTCTTTTAAGTAAAATAAACAATGAGTTATTCCAGTTGAAATCCATACCCCCCCCCCCCCTCTATGGAAGACATGGGAAGACACCTACATAAATTTCCTACACAGAGGTACATTATGTACAATGTATAGATTTCAAATTGAATCACCATTGGAATTCACATCCCCTGTGTAGGAGACTAAGGTCATGTCTTCCAGGGGTGTATGGATTTCAACTGGAATAGACCAATGCCAATGATAGCTAGTGAGTTGAAAGCTATGAATAGCTTCTTTTCTTTGTGCAAAATGCAGAAAAATACCTAAGGACAATAATTACTGTGCATGTGGTTGTTTCTCATTTTCAAGTTGAGGAACGATGTATCAATGATTTTTGGTTGATTGAAGTCTAAAAATGTCTTCTTTTCTTGGCGTGAGTTGCATAAAAAATACCACGCTGCAATGTACTAATATATGCTGTGTAGGTATGTGACCCTATCAAAACCTTCATTCCCCCCCCCCCCTCCCCTTCACCTCATCGAAACTGAGATTTTGATATCAGAAGAAAACTCATATTTTCCTCTGTAGGCCTACCCCAGTAAAATGTTACAGCCAAGATATGTTTCGTTTAGGCAATGTGAACAAAAACATAAAGTTGTAACCAGTAACCACCACCAAAACTAAAAGTATGTTATATTTTATGGGGCATACATGTACACGTTTTCACTTAAAGCCATATTATAACATTTCTGTAAAAATAGATTACTATTTATTTTCCATAAAATGTTAGCTTTTCCTGTTAGATATACTGTCCCCTTTTAATTTTGAGCCGAACAAGTGAGGTAAAGCATGTTACTCCCGTGGTTGTAATACGGTACGATCCTTGGGGTGTGTGTGTGTATGTGTATCCTGCACGCCGTGTACGTACTGTGCATACGTGTTCGACTAATATTTTATCGTAATAATAAAACACCGGTTCCAGCGTTTTATTCAAAATCTCAGATTTTGACAAAACTACAGCATAAAGTCTTGATTTTTGCAGAGTATCTTTATTGACTAAAGTACATTACAATCATGTAAAAACCAGAATTTTCTCCTCAGCAAATGTTATAATATGGCTTTAAGTAATGACAAAACCACTGGAGCAAAATGCTATGAATCCCTAGCTTTGAATTTGGGTGTATGTTCCTGACCAAAAATATATTGTACACTTCCCACAATGTGTACTGATTTGCTATTCAGTGCAGCATGGGTCGGTAGTGACCAAAAATAGCTCAACTAGATCTTGCAGTTGAGATGTGTTTCTTGTCAAAATCAAATGTGGCTCTGAACAGCAAATCAGTAGAGGGAAGAAATGCATTATGGGAAGTGTAAGGTGTTGTCCATGGTTCCTGGCGGTTAAATTGGACTGAAAATCTCTTCCCCCCCCCCCTTTTTTTCACAGAAGTCTTTGTGTAGATTCTGGATCCTGCGCCAATCACACGCCATACAGCCTTAGCAACCCCAACACTGGTTCCTAATATCTAAGTCAAAGGGGCTGTGCAATAATTATAATTTCCAAATTGCGTGTCAAAACTGCTTCCCCCTACCTCTCGGCCTGCCAAAATTTAACCCCCCCTCGGCCTGCCAAAAAACTTTGCCCCACCCCCTTTGCACATACCAAATATTTTGGATCCCAATATGCAAACCTTATAATGCCTAATGGTCTAGATATATGTTGCGAGTGCAGCGAGCAGGAAAATTTGCATCTTTTTCCGTACTGTTTTCCAAAGCCTTTTAAAAAGTTTTATTTAAAAGGCGTCCCATAAATGTTTGCCAAAAATCACTTGCCCTCCCCTTTTGGCTCGCCAAAATGTCTTGCCCCCCCCTCCAAATTTTACCCTCCCACCAGGACTCATAATTATTGCACAACCCTTAAATATTTCACATTGCAAAAAAACAGAAAAAATTAGACAACTGCCTACAACTACGTGTACCGTGTATGCATTATTATGCATATTTCAAAATCAAATTTTCTGACAAAGGAATTTTGCTTGATTGTTGTGTCACCCTATACACTTGAATAAGTGTAAGTACCACTCTCACTCACACATAAGGCCAAGTAAAAAATAAAACATGTTTCACGTCCGGGTTTTTCGAAAAAAAGGAGGAGGAGGGGGCTTTTTATTTTCTATTTTTTATTGCATAATTGGTGTAAATACCCATACTTAGAGCTGTTTTAGCGTATACAATAATGCCTTGAAAAAGGAGGCCTTTTTTTATTTGTTGTTCTGAGAGTTACACCCCCTCCAATGATCACAAAACCTTCCTAAAATGTTTCTTGCATCTTAACAAGGTTATAGAAAGCATTCCAACTTCCTAGACATATTTTTTGAAAAGTTATAACTGAATTTCAAAAAATAAAAATATATTTGAGGAAACCTCAAAAAAGGAAGCGGGAGGGGACGTGAAACATGTTTATTTTCTTATTTTGCCTAACCACAACAATCACAGGTTTCCACAAATACCTACACAGACAAAGTCAGACAAACACTAAAATTTAACAAGTTTCCATGGCAACAGGTGCTTAATGTGTATGAAGCACAATTTTTTTTTAAATTGTGTATATAGCGAGAACATAAACAACGGATAGCTGCCATGTGTAAATGTATTATTAAAATGAACCAACTTCTTTATATCAATGATATTTATAAAAGGTACAATGGTATGTATCATAAAAACTAAGGATGTGCTACATGTAGAATTACAGAGATGATGTCTTTCACTACCCAAAATGCATTTCTGCTCGGCCTAAAAAAATTTGAGTTTGATTGGCGTAACATTTTTAAAAAATCAGGGTAGGTCGGTCGGCAATTTTTTCTTTTACACACACATTTTAAGCTGTAAATTGTGTATTTTAGGCCCTATGATTAATCTTCTGTTCTCCAATGTGATATTCTGTGGAGGTGTATTCAGTACAAATGATGATATGGGGATGTGCGGCAAACATAAGTAGCATTCTCAGCCTTGTGGTATATCAGTGACCCCTATTTCTGGACCAATTTCGGTATATATGGATGGGTCCTTTTTTTCAAAATTTTCTTAATTTTTTTCGGAAAATAGCCCAAATTTGCCTCACAGTATCCCCTGTCAAATTCTCAGCATGGCACACCCCTACCCAAACCAAACATGAGTACCCCCCGGCCCCCTCGGGATATTCCGTAAATGATTTAAACTTTGTTCTGGATTTTTGTCTTCATTCCAGCGTGTCCCCAATTTTCCACCTACACACACATAACATCAAACTTCTGGGGCTATCATTTTATTAGGAAGGGGGGGGTCCCAAATAAACTGGGGGGGTCATAAATTTTTGGAAAGAAAAATAGGGGGGTCATAAAATTTCTGATGACCAGAATGTAGGGAGTCACAAGATAACCACAGATTATGCGTTTGTTTTATTTAAAAAGACTGATTTCAATACAATTTTAGCCTGTTATGGGGTAAGGTGTATCAGTGGTGGGGGGTCATAAATTTTTTGTTGCCAAAATAGGAGGTCACAATTTTATTGATCAATGCCAACTTTTTGTAAATTTGGGCCCCCCTTCCGAAGAAAATGATAGCCCCCTTTATATGTCCTGCAGTGTGCTGGTGAGTCATTCCAGTTGAAATCAATACACCCCCTATATGGTCTTAATTAAGGGACCGTTCACAAACACTTGTAAGGGGGGGGCCTGATGCAAAAAAAATTCATCGCAAAAATGTTTGGGCCCCCCCCTTTAGAGACTTCAAAAATTTCAGGCCACCCCTTTTGACATGAAAATCATGGGTCAACCCTATAGAAAAGCATATAAACTCAATTTTGCCAGGAAAATTTGTGGTCATATTTTCAGGCCCCCCCCCCCCCCCCCTTAGGAGAGTCAAAATTTTTCAGGGCCTCCCTTTTTGCATCAGGCCCCCCCTTACAAGTGTTTGTGAACGGTCCCTAATCTCCCACATAGAGGATGTAGATTTCAAATGGAGTCACCCATTCAGGTAACCCCATTTGAAATTCACACTCCCTATGTGGAAGATTAGGGTCATATATCTTTCACAGGAAGTGTAAATACAGCCCAATGCATTTAACATGAAGTAGCTATTTGATTCTAGTTTTGTAAGATGTTGTTTTTTATATGACGATAAAATTGTGCCACACCCAAATACCATCTGTTTATCTCAGTAGTGTATTGATGATCAGGCTATTTAATGTTTAGGAGCGTTTCACAATAGTTTTGCTGATTCATAAGACATAGAATTAGAATCTTTACAATGGATTTCTATTTTAAGATTTATTACCTACATGTATATACATGTATGTTACAAGTGGGTTTTTTTATCAGAGTTATTTACATCAAATATCTAACTCGATTTTAAGATTAAAGCACCGCTTAGAATTTATAGGTCCTAAAGTGCTATCGGCGCCCGATTGTGTACTGATGACTCTTTTTGTCATACCATGCTGATGTAATTGCAGTCGAAGTGCGTAATTAATCGGATTAACTACCATAGCAATATTAATTTTGAATATATCGCCCTGCACTACAACGTTCACACGGTACCTACTCCCCATTCCAGATAAATACAGCACTAATTTTTTGGGATTAAAAAAATATGATCAAGTTCTGCAAAATAAAACATAGCTAAATCCTAATCCTTTAGTTAGTCCTAACTGGCAATAAAAGTAAAATTTTAATATTTGGCAAATTTCTTGAAAAAAGAGCCAAAAACATGCATTTTTGGCATGTTTTCATTTTTTGAAATTCACGAATACAAATATTATGACAAAGTATTAAAATTTGATATTTTTCACATTTTTGATATATAACAGTCCTCGGAGTAAACTTTATAAATCTAATGATATATTCTTAAAGGTTATGTAGCTGGGAGGAAAACCTGACGATCAATTGAAAATTTTGACCTTTCATATTGAAGATATGGAATTTTTCCCCAAAACACCTAATTTTCCTTGGTGTTTTGGGAAAAAATCCATATCTTCAATATGAAAGGTCAAAATTTTCAATTGATCCTTGGCTTTTTATCCCACCTACAAATACACTTCAAGTATAAATTTTTAGATTTATAAAGTTACAGTACTGTTAAATATCAAAAATATCAATTTTTAATCAGTTGCCATAAAATGTGTATTACATTGCGAATTTCAAAAAATCAAAATTATTTGATATCAGAAGGACATTCTTCGTATTCAGAATGCAATTCGATATGTCTGATGTGCTCTAATGTCCAACAACAAATACTGTCCAAACATTCATACCCCATCCCTTAATATAACGAATGCAGATTTACTACTGTGCAATCTATGTTGATTCATGCCAATCTATTTAAATACGGCTTGACTCTTTTTGAGAATCAAATCACTATAATATATCAATATTCAAGAATGTAGGACCTGATTGTTTGTGCATATAAATCATTTTGAAATTAATTCCCCAAATCAGTGGCTTGGCCTGAGCGTTGTCAGAGGGGGAAAGGGGGACGAGGGGGACTAATTTGATTAAAATGGGCTAAAAGTACAAAAACGGAAATTCATACAAATCTTAAATATCAGGGTGGCCAGCATCTCCCAGTGGGAGAAAGACTTCTCAGAGGGCAGCTGCCCTCATTTGTTCCCCTCTTGGCAACACCACTGCCCCAAATCTCACCTTAGATCCATGTGCCTGTGTTGGGTGTGCTTCTCAAAGTGCCTACAACAAGTGACTGAGTATACAGTAGATGGGTGGTGTGGTGGTGAACACTCAACACATGTGATACAAGGAGTGTGATAACAACAAGTGCCCTGTTCTCAGTCAACTGACCTTACAATGTACTAGTCTATCAGGCTTCAGAAAGAATGCTGTGATTCAATGATGTTGACAACTGAAAATAAAATAAATAAAAATAAATAAATATTCACAGATTTTGTGACGATACATGTTTTGACTTCATGATATGATATGTAATAAGTATTCAAATGAAATAAATAGGCCCTACCACATAAACTTTACAACAACATTTTAATTTGACAAAAACCACAATATGAAAATCAAATTCCGATATTTTTCACTAGTGAAAGACACTTGCAGGGTCAGGAAATAACATAGCACAGCATTTGGCATAGCGCTTTCTATATATACAAAGTTGTGTCTCGTCAACGTTTGACTGTAAAAAAAATTATGAAACATGGTAAATATAGTGGTATACATGTAGTGCCAAAGTCTCTCTGGAAATAGGAAAAGGGTTTCAAATTACAATGATTACCTTCCTACATTGTAAACAAATTAATCAATTCCTCCCATTTGTGAAAATCAACAACAGAAATTAGAATCTTAAAAATTCAAGTTCTTCCCACTTCCCACCTTTACAGTGACTGTGTATATTAGGGCCTACAAATCAAAAAGTCATCTCTATATTTTGTAAAATGGTAAATAACTGACTCTTTTTTGTGAGTTTTGAAGAATCCTACCAACAATCGGAATTCTAAATTTCTGGACTGGTTCATTTCAAACAGTATGTCCAGTAAACTAAACTAAAATGGGTAAATATGGGTAAATTCAAATTTGAAATCTTGAATTCTTGCGCAAATCGTTAAGTGTGTAATTGACATCCAAAATGGCGTAAGCATACATACATAGGCACGGCGTATATAGGACTGGCAAGTGAGTCTAGACTCGCTCGCCAGTCCTACGATACATTCCGTACCTAAGGACTGGCTCGCGCCATTTTGTCTGTCTATGGAAAATACACACTTAACGGTTTGCGCAGGTCAGATATTCGAAAAATTTCTTCAAAATTTCATCAGTATATAAAATTGGTACCCACCTTATTGTGCTTGCTAAATCAAGACTCGCTGAAACAAAATTAAGGATTGAATGCATTTTAGTGTCCAAAAAGGCAAAATTATCGTCAAAGTTCTGCCGAATTCTCCACCCTTGCGAAGAGTGCAGAATTGGAATCAGGAATAAAAATATCCGATCTTTGCGATCAAAAACACAAAATTACAACTTTGGACGTACTATTGGCAAAAGACATTATTGCCAAACAATACATTTGTATAGAATAGAACATTTGATGTCAACTTGTCAAAATATTGAAGAAATGTGCTCCCTAAATTTTGTGGCGAGTAGGCAAAATAATTCCCATTCAAACGCATTGGGAAACTGAAAGTGCATAACACAGTCACAGACTAAGTACTAACATCCATTTTCGTTCAACTTATTTAATAACTGAGTACTTAACCTGATAACATGACTAAATGAAATAGCAAAAATCTATGTACAAAATTTACACAATCAATGAAAATCATGACAATTCTTATTTGAGTTTAAGCTTACTTCAAAATCTCGATTTCGATGAGAACACCGATGCTGATCTCTTAGTCTTGACGAACACTTGTATCTCAGCTTTGTGTACCTGTCAGTGTATAAATCAACACCAAATCCCTGGCAATGTATCACAAACTCTTATTTTTATAACACAGTCACGGTGTTTTCCTTTCTCATGTACGCTGAACGCTAGTGTTACGTGTGTAGCAGCACAACAAGTGTGGCGTCTATCATGCCTTGCCCATAAAGTTATTTACCAGAAGTCGATTGTTTAACCTTTATAAAGATCATGAGATACACATACCGGGGACGTTGCCGTGAGAATGAGTTTGTAATATGCGGAAGTAAATTTGGGGTCGCTCACTTGTTGAAGCATAGCTCAATGTCAAGGTCGAGTTCCACAATTTAAACTTGAGTATCCCGGGTTGAGTATTCAGAATACTCATGAGGAGGATGCGAGGAGGAGAAGGCTGGGAGGGCGGGGCTGGTAAAAACTGGGGTGATTGAACCTTATTCATCATGTTAAATTGAGAGGAGGGATACAAAATAGTTTCAACATGTTCAAAGGGGCCAAAACAACCTGTTAAAAACCCGGGGTTAAAAAGTGGACCTTTTTTTCATAATTTTGACCTTTTTGGACAAGGCCCTAGGGGGATCTTTTTTTCTAAAATTTGGATCTTTTTTGTCCAAAAAGGCTTTTAAAAACCGCTATTTTTATTGCTCGCTACGCTCGCAAATGTGACTTTTGGGTCAAAAAAGGGGACCTTTTTGGGGCATTTGGGATTTGGGGTGGGGCGGTCGCACCCCCCCCAGGTTACGGGCCTGATAGGAAGTATGGTCAAAATATAAATGTTTGTTTGAAAACATGTACCGTAAAATGGGGTAACTTCGGTCAGCGGGGTAACTTTG
Source organism: Amphiura filiformis (assembly GCF_039555335.1). NCBI lineage: Eukaryota > Metazoa > Echinodermata > Ophiuroidea > Amphilepidida > Amphiuridae > Amphiura > Amphiura filiformis. Next base: position 7,769,480 of record NC_092630.1, on the reverse strand, counting down.
GTCGGGTCAAATATATATTTTTTAATGGTCATATTTTCGTACAGCAATATTGTTTTTGGTCATATTTGGTGTCAATTTGTTAAGAAATATATTTGGAAGAAATAATAGTCGCTCATGTCCACTTTCCTCGAAATTTACGAAAAAATCGGGATTTTTGTGAGCAAGGATGTGTGGGGTGATTAATTTTGCAACGGGGCCAAATGTCACAAAAAACAACAACTTGCCCATATACAGCGAAGATCAATGGAATGTAATACTCTGACCAAAGTTGTCCCAAATGCGGGGTAACTTTGCTATTTTTAACCCCTAGGGCACCCTTACAAAATTAATAAAAAATCTTTTTCAACTTCAAAGTGTAGAAGGGAACCCTAATGTCATAAAAAAAGAGTTAATTAGAAATATAATTGGTTTTGTTTGGAAGCAGTGGTTTAAAAATTCTGAAAAGTGCCCAAAGTTACCCCCATTTTACGGTAATATTTTAAATGTTGACATCTATAATTGCTGATGTATATAGATATCTACCGCTCAGATTCTAATGCATTAAATGCACCCACTGAGGAAGTGAAAAGCACATTATTGGTAGATTTGTAATTAAAGTGCACCCAGGAAGTGGGAAGCACACATTACAAGTGTAAAGCACTCATCGCTACATTGGTAATTAAAGTGCCCATATAGGGAGTGGAAACACACATTGTTGCAATAAAAGCGCATCCACCCATGCAGGAAGTGGAAAGTGCACATTGCTAGATTTGTAATAAAAGTGCACCCAGGAAGTGGAAAATACACATTGCAATATAGATTTGTAATAAAAGTGCACCCAGGAAGTGGAAAATACACATTACTATAGGCCTATAGATTTGTAATAAAAGTGCACCAGGAAGTGGAAAGCGCACATTGATAGAATTGTAATATTGAAAGTTCCCCGGGGGTGCCAGTTGAACCGTCAATGAAGTCATCACCGACCAAAATTTCGCGGTAAAAGGGTATCTTTTTAAGCATAGGCCACGTCCCGCGCGGGACGCGAAAAGGGTCTCAATTTTGGTGTTTTCTGGAAAAAAGGGTACCTGTTTTACAATAGATATGTCGGCGTTTTGGGTTCATGAAAAATCAAAGTCCAGCATTTGACGTCAGCCGCTGTTTTCGTTCCTGATTGTAAACAACTTCTTACTTCCGGGTCTGTAAGTGTAATATATTAGTCTTGTGCCCGGTCTTGTACCATGATTAAAACTCGGTGATGTTTGTGCATGCTGCCGAGCGGGCTGCGTAGAGACGGGCGTAGAGACTACGAATTTTGTACAAGGTACAGATACTGTGTAATCGGAATGGATTACGACATACGTTTGACTGCTGAACCAGATATGACAGGAACCATGCCTTTTGGAAATCGTGAAGTGACATTTGCCATCGCTGTTTGTCACCCGCGCAAAACCGAAGTTAAACGGGGAAAAAAAGTGCTTTATATTTCAGATTTCAGAGCTTAGCGCGGATCATGGATTCGGCCCGGGATTCAGCACTGAAATCAAAGGTAAATAGCTACGCTTATTAAGAAAATGCAATCACGTTTTTCATCGCTTTTGCTGATGTTTCTTGCTTTCTACTCCCGGGTTTCTACTTCCGATTGTGTGCCGCGGGTTGTGTACCATTCAAAAACACACCAGTCCAGAGGGTGCAAAATTCGGCACACACATGACCAATTGATAAGCTTAAGTTGGTAAGCTTCACTGCTTAGACGATGCATTTCTCACACCAACTAAGTCATGACATGGTGAAATAAATATTACATTTTACATGAATCTGTATTAATTTATGATTGCAGCTTGTTTGTTGTGTATGACCACAATTTTGTGTTAAGGATGATATTCCAGGCTATTTCATATTATAACAGAAATTGTATGTAAAGGGATTGGAAATACATATACACTAGGTAAATATTGCTTTCTACCTTCGTCAGTGAAAAGGGTCATTGGGACATGTAAGGTCAGTGATATGGGTACCTTTGTTTGCACCATGGCTGTGGTCAGTGATTTGGGTATCCTTTTTTCATAGCAGGTCAGTGGTAAGGGTTACCTTTCAGCCCTTGGGCATGTCAGTGTTTTGGGTGAAAAATAAAAGTGTCTGGTCAGTGATGACAACATGCAATGGTATATGAGTGGCACCCCCGGGGAAAGTTCACACAGGAAGTGGAAAGTGCACATTACTAGATTTGCAATAAACGTGCATGCATCTATGTATGATGTGGAAAGCACAATTGCTATATAGATTTGTAATAAAAGTGCTCCCAGGAAGTGGAAAATGCACATTGCTAGATTTGTAATAGTGTACCAAGGAAGTGGAAACGCACATTAATAGATTTGTAATAAAAGTGCACCCAGGAAGTGGAAAGCACACATTACTAGATTTGTAATAAAAGTGACCCAGGAAGTGGAAAGCACACATTACTAGATTTGTAATAAAAGTGACCCAGGAAGTGGAAAGCACACATTACTAGATTTGTAATAAAAGTGACCCAGGAAGTGGAAAGCACACATTACTAGATTTGTAATAAAAGTGCACCCAGGAAGTGGAAAGCACACATTGCTAGATTTGTAATAAAGGTGCTCCCATGAAGTGGAAAGCACACATTGCTAGATTTGTAATAAAAGTGCACACAGGAAGTGGAAAGCACACATTGCTAGATTTGTAATAAAAGTGCATCGAGGCTGTGGAAAGCACACATTGCTAGATTTGTAATAAAAGTGCATCGAGGAAGTGGAAAGCGCACATTGCTAGATTTGTAATAAATGTGCACACAGGAAGTGGAAAGTGCACATTTCTAGATTTGTAATAAAAGTGCATCCAGGAAGTGGAAAGTGCACATTGCTAGATTTGTAATAAAAGTGCATCCAGGAAGTGGAAAGTGCACATTGCTAGATTTGTAATAAAAGTGCATCCAGGAAGTGGAAAGTGCACATTGCAATATAGATTTGAAATAACAAGTGCACCCACAAAGTGGAAGTTGCACATTGCTAGATTTGTAATAAAAGCAAATCAAGGATGTGGAAGGCGCAAATTGCTAGATTTGTAATAAACGTGCATGCATTACTTGTCGAACACGATAGGATTTCAGGTAATATTACTTAGGAAGTTTTCTCATAGCGCTAATATTCTGTTTGCTTCCCTCAATAGCTAGCTTTTGATTCAAAAAGTAACCGGGGGTGGGGCGGTGTCCAACCTTCAAGTATAATTATTTTGTGTAAGCTAACCCTAAGCCTATTCATAACCCTAATCCTAACCCTAATTCGAACAATAATCCTAACCCTAAACTAACCCTAACCAATCACTGACAGTGCCTGTTTCGAGTCTACAAGCCTCCATGCATGATCGCCTGCCGAATTCTACTACCTGCTTCGACCGGAGCTTTAACCCTGTTAACCCTGGCAATATTGGGTAGCCGTGTTAACGTAATTATGACTGAAATCCTATCGTATTCGACCAGTAATGTGCATCTATGATGTTTAAAGCACATTGCTATATAGATTTGTAATAAAAGTGCACACAGGAAGTGGAAAGCGCACGTTACTAGATTTGTAATAAAAGTGCACCCAGGAAGTGGAAAGCGTACATTGCTAGATTTGTAATAAAAGTGCACCCAGGAAGTGGAAAGCACACATTGCTAGATTTGTAATAAAGGTGCACCCAGGAAGTGGAAAGCACACATTGCTAGATTTGTAATAAAAGTGCACCCAGGAAGTGGAAAGCACACATTGCTAGATTTGTAATAAAAGTGCACCCAGGAGGTGGAAAGCGCACATTACTAGATTGTAATAAAGGTGCACCCGGGAGGTGGAAAGCGCACATTGCTAGATTTGTAATAAAAGTGCACCCAGGAAGTGGAAAGCACACATTGCTAGATTTGTAATAAAAGTGCACCCAGGAAGTGGAAAGCACACATTGCTAGATTTGTAATAAAAGTGCACCCAGGAAGTGGAAAGCACACATTGCTAGATTTGTAATAAAAGTGCACCCAGGAAGTGGAAAGCACACATTGCTAGATTTGTAATAAAGGTGCACCCATAGTGGAAAGCACACATTGCTAGATTTGTAATAAAAGTGCACCCAGGAAGTGGAAAGCACACATTGCTAGATTTGTAATAAAAGTGCACACAGGAAGTGGAAAGCACACATTGCTAGATTTGTAATAAAAGTGCACACAGGAAGTGGAAAGCACACATTGCCAGATCTGTAATAAATGTGCACTCAGGAAGTGGCAAACGCACATTATTTGTAATAAAAGTGCACCCAGGAAGTGGAAGGCGAACATTGCCAGATTTGTAATAAAGGTGTACACAGGAAGTGGACAGCGCACGTTGCTATATAGATTTGTTATAAAAGTGCACACAGGAATTGGAAAGTGTACATTGCTAGATTTGTATAAAAAAAAGTGCATCCCGGAAGTGGAAAATTGCAATATAGATTTGTAATAAAAGTGCACCCAGGAAGTGGAAGGCGCACATTACTAGATGTGTAATAAAAGTGCACACAGGAAGTGGAAAGCACACATTACTAGACTTGTAATAAAGTGCACCCATGTGGAAAGCAGACATTGCTAGATGTGTAATGAAAGTGCCCCCATGAAGTGGAAAGCACACATTGCTAGATTTGTAATAAAATGGCACCCGGGAAGTGGGAACTACACATTGCTATATCGATTTGTAATAAACGTGTACCCAGGAAGTGGAAAGCGCACATTGCTATAGATTTGTAATAAAATGCAAACAGAAAGTGGAAAGCGCACATTGATGGATTTGAATACCTGAGCGGAAGAAGGGCCCAACTCCAATATTTTACAAAAATGAGTTTTACCCATCATTTTATTGCCAGCAGACTGTTCTTCCTTGTGGGTAAAAAATGAGCCAAAATCCACTCTCTAAGTAGTCTTCCATGTACATTAAATCATGGTTTTCATGGAAGAAAGGCCCAACTCTATGGAGTTGGGCCCTTCTTCCACAAATATAGGGTTAAAGAGGAATTTTGTTCATCCATGAAATCTGCTTTTCACTACAATAAACTTTCTTGCTAACATATTACATGCTTCTACTTGTGCAATTAATGGATAATTACCAAATTTCTGTAGCTATTTATAACACATCTGCTTACCGAAAGGGCACTTGCGGTATATAAGTGGAAGAAGGGCCCAACTCCAGCTATTAAGACCTGTACTTTTGCCAAACGTCATATATAATTTCGAATGTATGTAATACTGTATGTTCATGTATTAAAGGTCCCCTGAAGATGAAAACATTCTGCCTATAAAACTTTTACTACTACTACTACTACTACAAAAGTTGTTAGGGCGCAATTCGCAAAGGAAGCATCGTTGCGCTTACAATAAAAAACAAATACAGTCATAAGAAAACCAGTTCAGAATAAAACAGTTCAGAATAAATAAGTTTTGAGTCTCTGTTTGAAAAGAGTGACCGATGGCGAAAGTCTGATTTCTGTTGGTAATGAGTTCCAGCGCTTAACACCAGCTACAGGGAAACGACGATCACCGGCGACACTGATGGATCTATCAGCCAGGAGACGCGTGGTGTCATTACTTGATCTGAGAGTTCTTTGAGGAATATAAGGAGTCAGTTTGTTGGAGATGTTGTTGAGAGCAAGGTTGTTGAGAGACTTGAAGATATACAGAAGAATTTTGAAACTGATACGTTTATCAATGCTGAGCCAGTGGAGAGATGAGACTAATGGGTGAGCTTCGACTCGACGCCCAACGGCAAAGATGACACGCGCGGCGGAGTTCTGAAGTCTTTGGAGACGGCTTATGTCTTTTGCAGAGAGCTGAAGGAAGAGTGCGTTACAATAGTCGAGCCTGGAGAGTATCAGTGCTCTTACTGCATGATGGCAGGTCTCTTGATTGATGTAACACCGAATACGCCACAAGTTCTTTATCTGGAAGAGCGTATTTCTGCGGAGAATGTTAACATGAGCAGTAAGAGACATGTTGGAATCAAAGTGACAACCCAGGTTGCGAATGACAGAAGACAGATTGATTGTGGAGTCACCGATGGTGAGTTGAATGTTCTGTGTGTCCAGGAGCTTGAGATTATGATTTGATGCTGCAATGAAAAACTCAGTCTTGGAGTCGTTGAGTTTCAGATAATTGGCGGTGAGGCAAGATTTTATGTCAGCAATGCAGCATGATATCTTGTTCAAAGCCTTGATGATGTCGTCAGGATTACGCGGGTTAAAAAGCAACATACAATTGCGAGTCATCTGCATACTGATGGTAACCGATGCCGTGTTTCCTCGCAATTTCACCGATGGGCTTGGAATATGTGGTGAACAAAAGAGGTCCGAGGACTGATCCTTGTGGCAGTCCGAAATCAGTAGTAACTGGGTCTGACATGGTGCCGTTTATGTTCACACGTGATGACCATCCTTTAAGATATGAGCGAAACCACTCAAGGGCTGTCCCAGTTACAGCATATTTCTGCTTGAGACGGTTCAACAGTATGGCGTGATCCACCGTATCAAACGCCGCACTCATATCAAGGAGTATCAAGGAATATTTTCCAAATATTAAGTTTTTTCTTAATATCTCAGAAACAGTTTTGATGGAGTTGGGCCCTTCTTCCACTCAGGTATTCATTTGTAATCAAAGTGCATCCAGGAAGTGGAAAATACACATTGCTATACAGATTTGTAATAAAAGTGCACCCGAGAGGTGGAAAGCGCACATTGATGGATTTGTAATAAAAGTGCACCCTTTTTTTGGTGTCTAGGCTTTCACCGACAGACCCCTAGTTTCGAATTGCTGTCCGCACATCCCCGTCACTTCCAAAGTCGATTCCCCCACCGTATTACAGTTTCAGAGAGGTGAAATTTAGAGTTGGCTGAACCTAGGACCAGTGGCGGCGCTACGGGAGGGCAATATTTTTCTTCCCCCCCCCCCCAGTTTTCCCCCTCCCCACACTTTTGAGGGGAAAAAACCCCAAAATTACGTTTATTTCCACTTTTTGCGGCAATTTTGCTCAAATTTGTCGATTTTGACCCCTCCCCCACGAAATTCGCTTTTCCCCAATGCCCCCAGAAAAAGATTCCTGGTGCCGCCACTACCTAGGGCACACGTTGGAAATGTTTGTATTGTCCTATGGCGGGTGAAAGGGTAACTTACTTCATGAAATATGCTATCTGTGTTTTAATTAGAAATTGAGTAGGGTCTATATCCGGGTCTATATAGACTTCTCCGTAGTCCACTTGCCCATTTTGCATACTCTGGCTATTACATAAAGCATAAAACTCTGATTTATATTGATTTGTGTGCAACTGATAGATTTTCACATCTGTATCTGATCTTTTCAGGTACCGCACTCCCTCTGTTTGTTAGATTTTCGGGGTTCGCTATCAATAAACTGGTAGATTCCAAAATCAGAATTGTTCAGTATTAAAGTGAGCCATTATAATTATGCAAGATAATGTTGCATTCAATTACTTTTTTTGTCACTAATCATCTGATATTTTTAACTCTTTATGACCATTTTACTATATATTGAATACTTTAATTTTAATAAACATCAGTATAATTTTGAGTTCAAAGAAATGGGTTCATCATGACTAATAATAACATATTTTTAATAAAATTCGACTATGGCATAGTCTGGGTCTTATACTTCCCTTATTATTATGTGATAGAAAAGTGAGAAATGTTTTCTTCAGTTTGCTAATTTTATGATGCAAAAAAGTGCGGAATTTGTTTATTACTTTACAATATTGCATTTCTTATGTTTTTTATTATTTGCCGATGATAGTTAAGAATGTTTACATCACTTTGCACACTAGTCATTTTTATTTTGCATTATATTGTAAATGAAAAAGTAAGGATTTTTTCCATCACTTCATATATTTTTCTTGTTATGTATTATTATGTATAATCAAAAAGGTGGGGAATTTGTAATGACATAAACGCGAGGAAAACAAATAGGAATGTGTTCATCACTTTGCAAATTATTTGTTATGATGTTATAAAACATACAAAGTTTGCAAAAAGTTTTCCATTGTTTTGTGATGCAAAAAGTGATTAATTTTTTCATCAAATGACCAAGGTTGGTAAATAAAACGTTTGTGTTATAGTCGTTATACGTAGTTCTTGGGGCAAAACACATGCATGACAAGAGCAAGTTTTTATTTCGCTCAAATTAAAGGCCCATTCACTCATTTGCTCATCCGGACCGTACGATCGTAAAATTCATCGAAATTCAGCTTTTGGTACCTTTGTCATTGTCAATAAATGTGCTAACATAGCCTGCTAGTGGTGCAGCAGAAAGACGTGTATTTAAGACAAAATAAGGCATTTACATGTATCTGTAATTTATATACTAACAGTATATAAATTAGCTACATGTATTTGAATGGGGCAACAACTTCGTCAATACTGCTGTTTTCATCAGTCTGGATTTTTTTTTGCCATTTTTTTTTTTTTTTTTTTCATTTCGAAAATACCAAATGATAATTTGAATGACTTTATATTCTTCACTTTTAAGCAATTTATAAACAATTTTATTTTTTACACTTCCTTTGGGATCGCTGAATGTGCCTTTAATAACGTTGTTTTGTGCATTGCTCTCTTTCTCGACGTTAACCCGTTGCGAAAAACAAAAGACGCAGCTAGCCGTTAGCCGTTGTGTTTGTCGCAATGGAAACATGTCTGGAAGACGTCGGGACTATAATTGGGTACAGAAGTTTCTTATTTATTAACCACCTGCGACTATAAGAAAGTGACATATGCTTCACAGAGTTTCGGTACTTGAAGAAACTGTAATTTATTCGTTCTTAGTAGTAGTAAGAGTATGAGCGGCGTGAGCCGCGAATATTCTTACAAACTAGTAGCACCCACCAAAATGCTCTTATATTAAGGACGTGTGCTCTAACCAACTGTCCTGGTCTCAAACTTGTCATCAACTCCAATTTGTTTATCTATAAACCTGTCACCAATTCCAATTCCTTTACCTTTGACAAGAGTTGATCTATATGTAGGGTCAAGGCAGATAATTGGGGAAATCATTTTATGGGTCTGAAGGAGCAAGGTAGATGGTCATTGTATGTGTCTGGATTTATAGACTGGTTTTGACAGTTTGTTATTAAATGTGTAACAGCCTTGATTTCTTCCTGCACATTCATTTCCCATTTTGCCTGCTTTCCTACCTTCCTCCTTTTTTCTTTCTTCATTTATTTTCTTTCCTATCTTTCTTTCTTGCTGTTATTCTTTCATTCCTTCTGCTTAGGCCCTTCACAATTGATTCTTAGTTTCCTGTTTCATGGTTGAAAACAAGGGATGAGGCGACTTTTAATTATTAATTATTAATTATCTATTATTTTCTTTATTTTTAAGCAAGTGGTCGCAACCTACATCAACCCGTTTTCACAAGGAACATGCATTTAATTATTTTACAACTATGTTTGATTTTATACATAAGTAATGGTACAGTTATGTTCTTTGTTTATCCATCATTATAGTTGATATGATCAAAGTCTTTAAGTATCAAATGGAAGTCATTTAAGTTATTTTAAAAGAGAAAATCCAAAATAAAAATAAAATAATTAAATATTTTGTAATTCTCTACTTTGGACGCGGGCGGGAAACAGGAAACTAAGAATTAATTGTAAAGGGCCTTATGCATTTCTTTCTTTCCTTTCATTCTTCCTTTCTATTTTCTTTCTTTTTTTCTTTCGTTACTTCTTTTTACCTTCCTTTCAATTTTCTTTCTTTCTTTCTTTATTCCTTTCTTTCTTTCTTTCTTTTTCTTTCTTTCCTCAGCTTCAACCATAGGCCTTCATATTGTGATGTTTCAAACATCAGTCAAATATGGTACATATCTGTTGTCACTACTACTAATTGAAAGGTGGTGTCTTAACAAGAATGGTCTGGTTAGTTTTATATGTGAGGTGAAGGTCAGAGTAGTTGTCTTTGCAAATCCAAAATATTGGGTATTGGTTTTGCACCTACCTATGTTTACAACATCAATCTGTCTCAAAAATCTGTTATCGGTCAAGTATGTCACATATGTGTTGTCACTTAGTGATCTAATTGAAAGTGTTCTATAGAAAGTTCTCTTCCAAAAAGACAATACACAGTTCATATTGCATTGTACAATTTTAATATGGGAAATTATAGCACTGCTGGAAAAGGGTACGGTGTGCTACTATTATCTATACAATAAGGTGTATTACTTAAGCTTTGGTAAATGTTCTTATTAATATTATCTACAAAATGTATACAATCAGCTTTGATAGAAAAGAAAAACATGTTTTTCATACATATTGCAACTGGAATTTGTGGAAGATATTGGTTTATCCCTTATTTATTTCAATACATGAAATACAGTGCACTGTTTACATAACTAGATAAAATACTACGAAACCGAAGTAAGCAAATTAACGCTGTGCCCCAATCTTTAATTTGAGACATTAGTAAGTAAAATTGGTTCAGTTATTCCACAGATATAAATATATGCAAACCTGATGTATTCTTAGAGAATGAAATTGTGGTTCTTCGATAATAAAGACTGCCCAAAAAGTAACGCAGCTGTTATAAATACGCCTATAGCGTCAGAACTAATAATTGTGTTCACAATATTGCAGCATAGAAAGAAGGATGATTTATTTACGCGCATTTTGATACCCCATTTGTTCAATTTCGTGTAATATTAACAACACAGCAGTGTTTTTAAAGACAAATGCCCGAATTTAAAAGTTGCAGCTATTTCATGATTTGTATTGATTTGAAGACAGCGCGAAGATAAATGGAGGGTTTTACGTGGCACAATGCTTGTGTAATAACCATTGATCGCTGTAAACTGCAACTTTTAAATTCGGGTATTTTTCTTTAAAAGCACTACTGTGTTGTTAATATTGAACGACATTATACAAATAGGCCATCAAAATGCGCTCAAATAAATCATCCTTCTTTCTGTGCAGAAATCATCCTTCTTTCTGTGTAGAAATATTCTGAAACTATATAGGCGTATTTATAACGGCTGCGTTACTTTTTGTGCATACTTTAACTATCATGCGTAAAGTAAACAACACAAGTTTTAGCCAGTATTAATATTGAATTGACAATAAGAGAAAATCCGACAGCAAAGCTGTCTACTAAATACAATGCATCCATACAATCTTCAAAAACAGAAGTTATTTTTAAAGACGCTAAAACTAAATTACAAAATAAAGTGGTCAACATGTGGAGAATTTTATTCTGCGCATATTGATACCTTATTCGATGCAACTTTATTTCCCAAACTTATAGCAATTGAAAAAAGAGAGCTTTTCAAAGGTGACAAAGTTTTACACTGACGTTTCCCTCGAAGCACGCAGATTATGAACACAGCAGAGTTAGCCGTCATTTGTAACCCCGTACGTATAACAAAAGGGGGAAATATCAAAATGTGTCACTTTTGAACCTCTACATTTGCCATTCAAATAGTATGGCGGAATAAAGTTGCATCATGCTGAATAAAGTATCAAAATGCGCAAAACCAAATTCTCCATCTATCGACCATTTTATTTTTTATTGTTTTTTATTTTAGTTTTAGTGTCTTTAAGATATTGCTTCCGGTATAAATGTACGAGTACTTTTTTTCCTGTGTACGGGTACTTTTAGTGCGCCGTATAACTGATTTTTATTCGGGTGCGCCGTCGGATATCACATTTACCGGTGCACCCGGTCAATGTGTGAACCAATGTGACTGGCTGCACAAGTACTGTATTTTTCTCATATTGACCTGCTGCACCGGTAATGTGATATCCGACGGTTGTTAAAATAAAGGTTTTCCTGCCGGATAGTTCCGTAAAATGACAGCACACATTTTACTTACAATACAGATTATGTAACATATCAAGCATTTTCTTAACTTTTACAGTCCAACCTGTTTACATTGTTTAGAGGGACCATATAACACACATTATATATTCCTATTACACATGGAATACAGTATTTTGTACAAACAACATTCATCTATCCTTTCACTGTAGTTTCATTATTATTATTATACGGAATTGTCAAATAGAGGGATTCTTTGTCTCAAACAATAATTACTGTTATAATTGATAATCACCCATATACACTCCATTCACTCATACCCACTAACGCAATCACACCTGAATACCTCATCCTCACTAAAAAAGCCTCAGCACACTTTACAATCACCCCCTGGCAGGCTGGCAGAAGCTTACCGACCGAGGGAGTTGCAACACCCCGGACCGAAATACCGGGACAAAATTGAACAAACGTTGAAATGTGCTTCTTTCGTTGGCCGGGTTTTAGGCATTATCCTAATTTTGACCCATTTTAGCGCTAAAATTGCAAATCTTCGCACGCTTGGCGCGCATTTGTTCCAATGAAGTCATTTTAGTAGAGAGTCAGTTGGACGATTTATTTTGCCCTCCCCCGGCTTGGTGGCCTCGATACGCCCCTGCCCTATATACTCAAAAAACACAACTCAACCTACACACCACCCACACACACCACAACCCCCCCCACCCGCTCACCACTCCCGTATGTTTCCCTAAAGCGTATTTAATAGCACACAATATTTACATACATAAAAATAATTTACATGTACGTCCAAGACTAGGATTGTTCTTTTTATTATTTCTCCACCTGCTAGTTATTACACTATATTATCACATATACTCTCAGTGTCACACTGTAAACATATTTACAAGGGTGCATTTAATTCTAATTGAGAACCTAGTCACAAATGTAATAATACTTATCATGAAGACTTTACATTGGCCAAAAGAAATATTTGCTTATTCTTTGCCTCTCTTTGGAAGACAGGGTCAGCCGATCAGATTTTTAAAACTTTTATTGCCACCATTTAATCGGACTAACTATTTTAAAGGTGGTGACCCCATTGGTTTAGCATATTGTGCGAATAGTGTCAAATATCGTCCCTTATTAAAAAAAAACCCGAGAATATTTTCAGCGTAAATGTGATTAATTGACACAATTAGCAAGCCAATACGTTGGAACGCGGAGCGAGATGCATTCTCGTTACGATCAGTGTAAATCGTCCTAAATGATTTATTTAGAAATATTATATCGATTTGGAACGTCAAATTTTAGGATAATATTAAGTAAAATAGGATCTATTATGATACCAAAATCAACGATGAGGTAATTTGGGTAATGCTTGAAGCTGTCGATTGGGTCAAGAACCTTTAATAAATGAACGTGTGATTTAGGATGTTTTTCTACACAGTATATTACTTCATGTATGTTTTGAAACAGTTTAAAAGTGTGAACATGCACTGGTGTGAAGAGAAAGCACACTGGACTTTCCAAAATGGGGTTCGGTATTCTTTTGTACAGTAAAATTTGTATAGGATTAGAGTCGGTCGGGAAATGACAAGCATACATTTCTTTTGTCTAAGCGAATAAGTAAACGATTGTAAAAAGGAATAAATCAAAATGTCTTCATCACCATTTTTCCATGTCCAAGTCATTTTGTTCAATCACATGTCATGCCAATCTGTTAGAGTTGCAAGATAGTCACAAGTCACAAAAATACCGGTGACTTGAGTTCGACTCGAGTCCAAGTCACATTGACTCGAGTCTACATCCCTGCCCGCTTGTAAGTGTATAAATGACACATGTCTGAGCTATCTATCGCAGAGAGTAAATTTGGCATTCAGTTGTTTCTGGAACCTTTTCAGCAGTACTTTACCATCCCAAGTCACCTTACATTCTCTTATGTTCAGCAATTTTAGATGAGGCATATATTGCAGGGACTCGCATAATTTGTCAACTGACTGACCGATCTCATTATTAGCGCAACTTAAGAACAATGTCTCAATACTCAATTCTTTCGGTGATGGACATTGGTTATCAGTTTGTGTATCGCTCCTTGACGCACTTTGTTGTTCTAACATTTGGCCTGCCGTAATGAAACCATCAAACAGCACCGCGCATTGGGATGGAGTAAGCCCCCTGTAGCCATCGTATGATTTCCATACGTATGTATAATACCCTCTACCTAATTTTAAGGATTTCAGACCGGTCATGTACATGTATGCCTCGGCAAGTTTCCCCACCGAATCGCCTATCTCGTTGCATGACATATCTAGGACTTCTAGCGGCATCTTACTTTCGTTTCTCTGGCCTGCCACAATAAACCCATCAAACAACACAGCGCACTGGGATGGATTTAGCCTCGAAATATTGAGTGTTTTCAGACGCTTCATGTAAATATATGCTTGAGCAAGTTTACTAACTGAATCTCCAATTGCACAATCACATGTCAGTGATTCATACGGTAACCCATCATTGGATTGTTTGCATGCCTTAACTAACCCATCAAATAAAACCGCACTTTGTGTTGGACATAGCCCATGCAATTCTAGTGATCTTAAACGTGTCATGTACATGATTGCTTCTGTACGTTTGCTTACTAAATCGCCTATCTGCTGCTGAAATAACTTAAAGGACTCTAGTGCCAACCCATGTTCCATCGTCTTACCAACCGCAATTAACCCATCTAATAACGTGGCAAACTGGGATGGATTAAATTGTTGGAAGTCTAAATCTAGTGATTTCAAACGAGGCATGTACATGAAAGCTCGAGCAAGCGTTCCGACCGAATAACCTAACGTACTATATCGTAACGTCAAGACCTCTAGCGGCGAACCTCTGCTGTCTCGCTTCCCTGCTGCAATTAGTCCATCAAACAAAATCTCACATTGATGAGGTTCCAAAGCACAGTGTAGTTTTAAGCATTTCAGGTGCGGCATATAACTATAGGCACGTACAAAGATATCTATGAAATCGCCTATATCATACCCTGCAAATTCCAGTTCTTGAAGCTGTGAACTGTAAGGACTCGCTCTTAACTCGATATTAGAATCGTTCCCTTTCATGCAATTGCATTTCTGCGTGTTCTGCAATGATTCAAGAAGTTCGCGACATTCCTCTTCCCCTCGATTATCGGATTCTCCTGCTTTTAAACTTATATGTTTGATGTGTGGCATATACTTCACTGCTCTAAGGAGCTTGGCGGTTTCACCAGATTTAAGATCTGTAAAGCGCATTTTTACAAATGGTAAACAAATCTCGGAAGAAGGAATAGATTCTTGATGCCTAGAACACTGAATCTTATTTTCAATCAAATTACCTGCGCGGCATATTTCACTGATTATTGCTGTGCATACCGAATCTGACCACCAAGAGGCCACCAGTTCTATTTGTTTTAGTGATGGGTAGGAAATAACACCAGACCACTCCCCACGTATAAAAACTCCACTTATGATCAGTTTAGTGAGAGATGGTAGTGATGAAAATAAACGGAAAAACTCTTTTGCATAACACAATGCCAATTTTGAGTGGCCATATATTTGTAATTCTTGTAGCCGAGGCAAGGTGATTGCATTAATCAACGTACCGGTACCACGTAAAAATACATTCGCCAATGTCAAGTTTGACAGAGATGGCAAGGAAGAAAGAAATTGAGAAAATAGTTGGATATCACAAAAAACTTCTTTGAAAAATAACTCCGAAAGTGAGCTTCCAGTGAATTGTTGCTTGGGCAATATGTTCAGAAATGACGTGATATCTGTTCTACTAAACCGTTCGTTTTCAATCACATGTAAAGCAGATAACATTGGCATTGAACAAATCATTTTTGCAGCTTGTTTGTCATTTTGACATACTTCGATCCTTGCCTTCTCGACATCATCCAACCAGCTCTTCCCCTGACCTCTCTTGGCCATTGTTTCTTTTTGTAAATCTAAGTAGCGGTCCAATATTTCGAGAAACTCTTGCGATGAATACTTTCCTTCACCAATACAAACGCAGCTGTACAAAGGTTTCATAAGCGCGTGTAGTTTTTGATTTTGATTGTTTGTTTTCATATTCAATTCAGCCTCATGGAGGAGAAAAAGAGGCAGTTGTTGACATTCATTTTTATCAATACTACGGATCTCGCCCTCATTGTCTCTTAGCCATTCATGCTGGCACATTATTTGAACAACATGCGGCAGGATGACTTCAGCCGCGGTATTACTCAGCCCACAAGCAAACCTCAAAACATATTCCATTTGAAACACATTTCTTTTGGTTATTCGACATAGATACGATTTGAATGTATTCATATCTCTATCGACCAACTTTGACCAGTACAAGGCAGCGCATATTTCTTGGAACGTTTTATGTAGAAATGTAACACTATTTGAGACAGTTGTTCTAGACCTTTGTCTTTGTTTAACTACTACACCTAGCGATAGGGCATCTTCTAGGTGTTGTTTTTTAAATTCATTCGCTTTAAATACTAACCTGTCTTCCAACAATCCAATAATTGCTATTTCACCAATATGAAATAGTACTTTATCGACCCAATCATGAAGCTCTTCAGTTGAGTCATACATATCATCATCTGTGGTAGCTTTGGCGTATTTGTGCCTTGCTAAGTGCATTATAACACATGTGTATAAGGCAGTAATACTCAATGGGAGTGTTTGGCTTTCAACCCAAAGCAGACACAACATTGATAGAATGATAGGTATAGATGAAAGTTGTAAAAGACGAGTTGACTTAGCAAGAAGGTCGTGAAAACCAAGGGCACAATCAGTTGAATTGCGTTCCTTGTTTTGCATGAACTTCTTGACATACTTTTGCCTACTGTTTTCTGCGAACCCTTTGACTTCAACCTGTAGATACGAGCCATAGTTACGGCAAAATGTACCGACTTGGTTGGGTCGAGTGGTTACAATGACACACGCTTCGGTCAATGATTTACTACGCAACACATGTCGTACCGCTTTACATTGGTGAAAATCAGCCGAGGCCTCGTCATATCCATCAAACAAAATGGCCACTGAACTAGCATTTGATTGAAGGTATGCACGCAAACCATCACCTGATACATCTGGTAGTAATTGATCTTGAATGATACCTACAAGATCTGTGTCGGTATCAATCTCATTGATTGCAATAGCAAAGACTAATTCAAATCTTGATATTGGTGAGTCTTGCTTCTTACATGCCCAATCATATGCTAGTTTAGACATTGCGGTTGATTTGCCAGCTCCTGGCTTTCCTCTTACAAGGATACGTTTGACTAATTCTTTTTCTTCACTCTTTTCCTTTAATCGCTCAATACATACAATATCCCCGTACGAGTTCATTTCTCGACAAATTACCCCAGAAGGTTTTTGATCTTCTTCGATGATTTCCAAGTTGACAAAGAGGTCTTCCATCTTGGCGAACTTTTCTGGCATACCAGGTACTAGTGGTATCTTACCTCTCGTTTCTTTGTATTCTTCCATTAATTGTCTTCTAACCGATTGTAAATCAAAATCAGGAGATTCTACACATTGAATGCAAAGGAAAATGTAAAACAATAATGATCAGTAATTATCATCTTTGTACCAAAATGATTGGTATCCATTACCTTTGGTACCCATTACCTTTGTTGTCAAATGAAACGCCTGCTGTGTCCAAATTCAACATTAGATCCTCGTGAAATGACTCCTATTTATAGTTTTGTGACCTTTTATCTTATAAATCTACAAATAAGGTGGCTGTTATGCTGCATTTTGATGTGGCAGTCTTGGCCATGCTCAAATTGATGGTAGCAATTATTTTGATACACCCTGTATGTGACGCGATCTGATCCAACCAGGTCAAAGGTGACAACTGTGGAATTGAGTATACAGGCAAAAATAGGACAAGGACAATCAATAAGATTATTACATAAGTCATTATGGATTCAGAAAATGTATAGTTTGATTTATCTACCGAAAAATCAAAGGACGCATTTTTGGCTCAATGTGGGTCAAATATATAAAAGTACTCCGATCCGGGACTCCGATTTCGACAAAAGAGGTGTCAAAATGTTCGTTTTGATATAACAATTCAAATAAAATAGTTTTGGCCACAGATCTTATCTTAATCAATTAAATGAAGGTTTTGATTTAGGGATGTTGGCATCTAGTCAAAGAAAAGGTCTTATCACATTGTTGCATAAAGGTAAAGATTTAGCTAGGGAGAGCTATTGTTCAAAATGGTATCGTATTGGATTTTTCCCTTTGGAGAAGGGTGTATACGTCAAGGTTGTTCCCTTTCTGCACTATTGTTTATAATATTTATTGAAGTTTTAGCTTGTAAAATATATAAGATAAGAATAAGAACATAAATGGCATAAAACTTTCCCTTCATAATTATTGTAAAGTGAAGTGCGTATATCAATGTACACCAATACTATACGTCAGTGGTGTAACTAGGAGGCAGGGGAGGGCAACGTGCCCCGAGCGTCACCCTTAGGGGGCGCCAAATTGACCAATTCAACATCGATTCTGCGCCCCTCCAGGCGATGAAAGTCAAAATTTTCAAGAATTGTTTCAAGAATTGGGGGGGGGGCATTATGTATCCTTAGCCCTGTGCGCCACAACCCCTAGCTACGCCACTGCCCGCGTCTAATATATTCTGGGGGGTAGGGCGCCAATTTTGTTTCTTGCCCCGGGCACTACCAACCCTAGTTACGCCACTGCTTTACGTGTATTTTCAACTGTATCATTCAACAAAAACGGAAGCCATGTGGATTGGATCTTGTAGAACAGAACAAGTCAAAGAACTTGTTTTATGAGTTAAAATAAAAATTATACCCAAATAATACTGTTAAATCACTCGGTGTATATTTTAGTTGTACTAAGTCTGCAAATGAGAAACCTGAAAACTGGGCGGGAAAAATAATGAAGATTCAAAATATTATTCACGCGTGGATAAAGAGACACCTGACAATGGTTAGCAATTGTGACAAAGGGTCAACTCTCGTAGCAACTAAGATATATCCAGTTAAATCTGCCAGAACATGTAATAAACGAAATTAATACTGCCATCTTTCAATTTGTTTAGGAGTGGTCAAGGGAAAGAACAGGTAAAGAGGAAAACTCTGATAAAATGAGTATGGTGGAATATTATATACCTTCCTCATTTTCTGGACTCGTTTAAATATTCTTAGATTGAAAGATTGAAAAATGAATGAGGCTACTTGGAAAAACATTGCATCATTGGGTTATTCCAGTTGAAATCCACACCACCCTTGTGGAAGATTTTGGAAATATCTGCCACAGGGGGAGTATGAATTTTAAAAGGAATGGGCACATTGGGTAGCTCCATTTGAATTTCATACACCCTCTGAGAAAGATTCAACCTGAATCTTCCACAAAGGAAGGATGAGTTTCAAATGGAGCTGCTAATGCTCCTTTTTTAATGTGTTAATTCCATTTGAAATTCATACTGCCTCTGTGGAAGATATTTCCAAAATCTTCCACAGAGGGAGTGTGGATTTTAATTGGAATAGCCCATTGTATGAACTTCAAAAAATCCCGTCATTCTTTAAATGAAATTGAACAAAGCATCAACAGTGTCTGTGCAGTGTGTGTGAGTTGGGGCGCGTTTGTGTATGTGCGGCGGGGGTGAGTTGGTGTGTGTTTGGGTAAGTGGGTGTGTACCTTTTCGTTTCGTCTTTCCTCCAATATTGATAACCATCTCCTGGGCATGATAGTTGTCACCAGTCACTAAATTCTGATGTTGTATGTTGATGGTTTCACCTTGAATAGAGGCTGGAATGACGGTTCTTGGTAATGTTCTGTTGTCCATCATTTCACCTGCTAGAATGGCAAATTTCAATGTATTAAAAAGATATATAGTGCAATAAATGGGTTTATCCTTCGTGTAAGAGAGCACGAATTATTTATTTTATTCTTTGTTATATGTTTAACTGCACGAAATATACAGACACAAAATTGGTATTTTGTTTATTTGTTTATTCTGTGTTTTATGTCTAACTTTCATATACTTTATATGTAACTACTTCGTCCTGCTTTGTATATTTGTAGCTACTTCGTCCTGGCACTGTGACACTGTGCCAGGCAAAGCCACACATTACTTTCACGTGCGTGTCAATGCACCATTCACTTTAATACTTTGTATATTTATTATCTACTCCGTCCTGGCACTGTGACACTGTGCCAGGCAAGACAATCATTGCTTTTATGTGTGTACCAATGCGCCAGTCACTTTAATACTTTGTATATTTGTAGCTACTTCGTCCTGGCACTGTGACACTGTGACAGGCAAGCCACACATAACTTTCACATGGTCAATGCACCATTCACTTTAATATATTGTATATTTGTAGCTACTTCGTCCTGGCACTGTGACACTGTGCCAGGCAAGACAATCATTACTTTCACTTGTGTACCAATGTGCCAGTCACTTTAATTAATACTTTCTATATTTGTAGCTACTTCGTCCTGGTCCTGGCACTGTGACACTGTGCCAGGCAAGACAATCATTGCTTTCACGTGTGTACCAATGCGCCAATCACTTTAATACTTTTGTATATTTATATCTACTCCGTCCTGGCACTGCGATACTGTGCCAGGCAAGACAATCATTGCGTTTATGTGTGTACCAATGCACCAGTCACTTTAATACTTTGTATATTTGTAGCAACTTCGTCCTGGCACTATGACACTGTGCCAGGCAAGCCAATCATTGCTTTCACGTGTGTGTCAATGCGCCAGTCACTTTAACACTTTGTGTATTTGTAGCTACTTCGTCCTGGCACTGTGACACTGTGCCAGGCAAGACAATCATTACTTTCACTTGTGTACCAATGTGCCAGTCACTTTAATTAACACTTTGTGTATTTGTAGCTACTTCGTCCTGGCACTGTGACACTGTGCCAGGCAAGCCACACATTACTTTCACGTGCGTGTCAATAATGCACCATTCACTTTAATACTTTGTATATTTGTAGCTACTTCGTACTGGCACTGTGACACTGTGCCAGGCAAGACAATCATTACTTTCACGTGTGCACCAATGTGCCAGTCACTTTAATTAATACTTTCTATATTTGTAGCTACTTCGTCATGGTCCTGGCACTGTGACACTGTGCCAGGCAAGGCAATCATTGCTTTCACGTGTGTAGCAATGCGCCAATCACTTTAATACTTTTGTATATTTATATCTACTCCGTCCTGGCACTGTGACACTGTGCCAGGCAAGACAATCATTGCTTTT
Organism: Amphiura filiformis; assembly: GCF_039555335.1. Classification (NCBI taxonomy): domain Eukaryota; kingdom Metazoa; phylum Echinodermata; class Ophiuroidea; order Amphilepidida; family Amphiuridae; genus Amphiura; species Amphiura filiformis. Next base: position 7,748,416 of record NC_092630.1, on the reverse strand, counting down.
ATGTGTGTACCAATGCGCCAGTCACTTTAATACTTTGTATATTTGTAGCTACTTCTCCTGGCACTGTGACACTGTGCCAGGCAAATAATCATTGCTTTCACGTGTGTGCCCGGCGTGTGTGTCAATGCGCTAGGCACTTTAACACTTTGTATATTTATAACTACTTCGTCCTGGCACTGTGACACTGTGCCAGGCAAGACAATCATTGCTTTCACGTGTGTACCAATGCACCAGTCACTTTAACACTTTGTTTATTTATAACTACTTCGTCCTGGCACTGTGACACTGTGCCAGGCAAGACACCCATAACTTTCACATGGTCAATGCACCATTCACTTTAATACATTGTATATTTGTAGCTACTTCGTCCTGGCACTGTGACACTGTGCCAGGCAAGACAATCATTACTTTCACTTGTGCACCAATGTGCCAGTCACTTTAATTAATACTTTCTATATTATTTTGTAGCTACTTCGCCATGGTCCTGGCACTGTGACACTGTGCCAGGCAAGGCAATCATTGCTTTCACGTGTGTACCAATGCGCCAATCACTTTAATACTTTTGTATATTTATATCTACTCCGTCCTGGCACTGTGACACTGTGTCAGGCAAGACAATCATTGCTTTTATGTGTGTACCAATGCGACAGTCACTTTAATACTTTGTATATTTGTAGCTACTTCGTCCTGGCACTGTGACACTGTGCCAGGCAAGACAATCATTGCTTTTATGTGTGTACCAATGCGCCAGTCACTTTAATACTTTGTATATTTGTAGCTACTTCTCCTGGCACTGTGACACTGTGCCAGGCAAGCCAATCATTGCTTTCACGTGTGTGCCCGGCGTGTGTGTCAATGCGCTAGGCACTTTAACACTTTGTATATTTATAACTACTTCGTCCTGGCACTGTGACACTGTGCCAGGCAAGACAATCATTGCTTTCACGTGTGTACCAATGCACCAGTCACTTTAACACTTTGTATATTTATAACTACTTCGTCCTGGCACTGTGACACTGTGCCAGGCAAGCCACACATAACTTTCACATGGTCAATGCACCATTCACTTTAATACATTGTATATTTGTAGCTACTTCGTCCTGGCACTGTGACACTGTGCCAGGCAAGACAATCATTGCTTTCACGTGTGTACCAATGCACCAGTCACTTTAACACTTTGTATATTTATAACTACTTCGTCCTGGCACTGTGACACTGTGCCAGGCAAGCCACACATAACTTTCACATGGTCAATGCACCATTCACTTTAATACTTTGTATATTTGTAGCTACTTCGTCCTGGCACTGTGACACTGTGCCAGGCAAGCCACACATTACTTTCACGTGCGTGTCAATAATGCACCATTCACTTTAATACTTTGTATATTTGTAGCTACTTCGTACTGGCACTGTGACACTGTGCCAGGCAAGACAATCATTACTTTCACGTGTGCACCAATGTGCCAGTCACTTTAATTAATACTTTCTATACTTGTAGCTACTTCGTCCTGGTCCTGGCACTGTGACACTGTGCCAGGCAAGACAATCATTGCTTTCAGGTGTTTACCAATACGCCATCCGCCAGTCACTTTAATACTTTGTATATTTGTAGCTACTTCGTCCTGGCACTGTGACACTGTGCCAGGCAAGCCACACATTACTTTCACGTGTGTGTCAATGCGCCAGGCACTTTAACACTTTGTATATTTATAACTACTTCGTCCTGGCACTGTGACACTGTGCCAGGCAAGACAATCATTGCTTTCACGTGTTTACCAATACGCCATGCGCCAGTCACTTTAATACTTTTGTATATTTATATCTACTCCGTCCTGGCACTGTGACACTGTGTCAGGCAAGACAATCATTGCTTTTATGTGTGTACCAATGCGACAGTCACTTTAATACTTTGTATATTTGTAGCTACTTCGTCCTGGCACTGTGACACTGTGCCAGGCAAGACAATCATTGCTTTCACGTGTGTACCAATGCACCAGTCACTTTAACACTTTGTATATTTATAACTACTTCGTCCTGGCACTGTGACACTGTGCCAGGCAAGCATAACTTTCACATGGTCAATGCACCATTCACTTTAATACTTTGTATATTTGTAGCTACTTCGTCCTGGCACTGTGACACTGTGCCAGGCAAGCACATTACTTTCACGTGCGTGTCAATAATGCACCATTCACTTTAATACTTTGTATATTTGTAGCTACTTCGTACTGGCACTGTGACACTGTGCCAGGCAAGACAATCATTACTTTCACGTGTGCACCAATGTGCCAGTCACTTTAATTAATACTTTCTATACTTGTAGCCACTTCGTCCTGGTCCTGGCACTGTGACACTGTGCCAGGCAAGACAATCATTGCTTTCACGTGTTTACCAATACGCCATCCGCCAGTCACTTTAATACTTTGTATATTTGTAGCTACTTCGTCCTGGCACTGTGACACTGTGCCAGGCAAGCCACACATTACTTTCACGTGTGTGTCAATGCGCCAGGCACTTTAACACTTTATATATTTATAACTACTTCGTCCTGGCACTGTGACACTGTGCCAGGCAAGACAATCATTGCTTTCACGTGTTTACCAATACGCCATGCGCCAGTCACTTTAATACTTTGTATATTTGTAGCTACTTCGTCCTGGCACTGTGACACTGTGCCAGGCAAGCCACACATTACTTTCACGTGTGTGTCAATGCGCCAGGCACTTTAACACTTTGTATATTTATAACTACTTCGTCCTGGCACTGTGACACTGTGCCAGGCAAGCCACACATAACTTTCACATGGTCAATGCACCATTCACTTTAATACATTGTATATTTGTAGCTACTTCGTCCTGGCACTGTGACACTGTGCCAGGCAAGACAATCATTACTTTCACTTGTGTACCAATGTGCCAGTCACTTTAATTAATACTTTCTATATTTGTAGCTACTTCGTCCTGGTCCTGGCACTGTGACACTGTGCCAGGCAAGGCAATCATTGCTTTCACGTGTGTACCAATGCGCCAGTCACTTTAATACTTTATATATTTGTAGCTACTTCGTCCTGGCACTGTGACACTGTGCCAGGCAAGCCACACATTACTTTCACGTGTGTGTCAATGCGCCAGGCACTTCAACACTTTGTATATTTATAACTACTTCGTCCTGGCACTGTGACACTGTGCCAGGCAAGACAATCATTGCTTTCACGTGTTTACCAATACGCCATGCGCCAGTCACTTTAATACTTTGTATATTTGTAGCTACTTCGTCCTGGCACTGTGACACTGTGCCAGGCAAGCCACACATTACTTTCACGTGTGTGTCAATGCGCCAGGCACTTTAACACTTTGTATATTTATAACTACTTCGTCCTGGCACTGTGACACTGTGCCAGGCAAGCCACACATAACTTTCACATGGTCAATGCACCATTCACTTTAATACATTGTATATTTGTAGCTACTTCGTCCTGGCACTGTGACACTGTGCCAGGCAATACAATCATTACTTTCACTTGTGTACCAATGTGCCAGTCAGTTTAATTAATACTTTCTATATTTGTAGCTACTTCGTCCTGGTCCTGGCACTGTGACACTGTGCCAGGCAAGGCAATCATTGCTTTCACGTGTGTACCAATGCGCCAGTCACTTTAATACTTTATATATTTGTAGCTACTTCGTCATGACACTGTGACACTGTGCCAGGCAAGACAATCATTACTTTAACGTGTGTACCAATGCGCCAATCACTTTAATACTTTTGTATATTTACAACTATTCCGCCCTGGCACTGTTACACTGTGCCAGGCAAGTCAATCATTACTTTAACGTGTGTACCAATGCGCCAATCGCTTTAATAGTTTTGAATATTTGTAGCTACTACTCCGTCCTGGCACTGTGACACTGTGCCAGGCAATCCACTCATTGCTTTCACGTGTCTGTCAATGCACCAGTCACTCTGATACTGTATATATTTATAACTACTTCGTCCTGGCACTGTGACACTGTGCCAGGCAAACACATAACTTTCACATGGTCAATGCACCATTCACTTTAATACTTTGTATATTTGTAGCTAATTCGTCCTGGCACTGTTACACTGTGCCAGGCAAGTCAATCATTACTTTAACGTGTGTACCAATGCGCCAATCACTTTAATAGTTTTGAATATTTGTAGCTACTACTCCGTCCTGGCACTGTGACACTGTGCCAGGCAAGCCAATCATTGCTTTCACGTGTGTGTCAATGCACCAGTCACTCTGATACTTTATATATTTATAACTACTTCGTCCTGGCACTGTGACACTGTGCCAGGCAAGCCACACATAACTTTCACATGGTCAATGCACCATTCATTTTAATACTTTGTATTTTATAGCTAATTCGTCCTGGCACTGTGACACTGTGCCAGGCAAGCCAATCATTGCTTTCACGTGTGTGTCAATGCACCAGTCACTCTGATACTGTATATATTTATAACTACTTCGTCCTGGCACTGTGACACTGTGCCAGGCAAGCCACACATAACGTTCACATGGTCAATGCACCATTCACTTTAATACTTTGTATATTTGTAGCTACTTCGTCCTGGCACTGTGACACTGTGCCAGGCAAGCCCACATTACTTTCACGTGTGTGTCAATAATGCACCATTCACTTTAATACTTTGTATATTTGTAGCTAATTCGTCCTGGCACTGTGACACTGTGCCAGGCAAGACAATCATTACTTTCACGTGTGTACCAATGCGTCAGTCACTTTAATACTTTCTATATTTCGTCCTGGTCCTGGCACTGTGACACTGTGCCAGGCAAGCCAGTCATTACTTTCACGTTTGTACCAATGCGCCAATCACTTGAATACTTTTGTATATTTACAACTATTCCGTCCTGGCACTGTGACACTGTGCCAGGCAAGACAAACATTACTTTCACGTGTGTACCAATGCGGCAGTCACTTTAATACTTTGTATATTTGTAGCTACTTCATCCTGGTCCTGGCACTGTGACACTGTGCCAGGCAAGACAATCATTGCTTTCACGTGTATACCAATGCGCCAGTCACTTTAATACTTTGTATATATATATTTGTAGCTACTTCGACCTGCCACTGTGACACTGTGCCAGGCAAGCCACACATTACTTTCACGTGTGTGTCAATGCCATGCGTATGAATTTTGGTACTATTACCTCAAAAATGTCATTGGCTATATAACTTAATCAATTTCAGCGATTTTAATGCAGTCTTTTCAGATGCCTTGCAAATAAATAGTTACTCTTTTAGGCGTGGCATGGCTCTGAAGAGCCAAGACAAATCTTGGAAACTCGATTATCTGTGGGCCACTCTCGACATTTTGTGAAAAGTCGTTAGAGCGTTGGGACAGGCATAGCATCTGCTATCTACTGAAGACAGCGACATTCACAGAATTAGTCAATTCTGATTGGTTTGTCTGCTTTTGTGCACACACAGTGATTTTCCTCACTTGTTCCCAGACTTGTTCCATTGTACTTTTGTATTGCTTACCTGACACTGCTGTGGGTTCTGCAATTGGTCACATTTGGCCATCGAACTTTACTATTTTTATTTTGTTGTTCAGTTTAGCGTGTCGATCTGTATACGTATGTACACATCATGTTAGTATAATTTATCTTGCACTTGTGCACAATTCTGAAAACCTGAATTGCTACACATGGAATGCCCAATCTATTAACATGATTAAAAGCTGCCGATGTTTGTGATTTTATTATGAGTCAAAAGTTAAATACATGTATTGGAGGCATAGCTATTAAAGGAGAAATTGAAGGGCGTTTTGTGATCCACAGCCTCATCCCCACAATTTTCTCAAAAAAAGTTGAGATTTTTATACCACTGGAAACCTCTGGCTACATAATGTTTATAAACTTTCTTGCAGATTAATTCATTTTAATAGCAAAAACATTGTCAAATTTGTATTTTGTTCTGGTTCCGTCAAATTTTAATTTTGTTATTCTTTATTCAAAAGTTGAAATAATATTAGTAATAACTGCCGGGAAGGGTTGCTGTCCATTTTACATGTTTTAAGTTGAAATAACAAGTGAAAGACACATCTCTAGTTATTTTGGCCATTTAACATGCAATTCTATGGGAGGATATATTATCATAATTTTTTAAATTATGATAATATGTCGAACTTTCCTCTGTTGACCTACAAAGACAACAAATTTGGCCGATTCCATTTAGGTGTAAGTTGGGACATGTGTAAACTTTACAAATATTTAAAAAAATCAGGTTTGAAAAAAATTAACCAATTTCATATTATAAGATTGTACATTAAGGTACGTATGCACAGAAGAGTTAGACCAGGTCTAAAGTTAGACCTGGTCTAAGTGAAATTTAGTCCCCGGAGAAAGGACATTTTCCTCTACATTTGCTTAAGTTATTTTGTATTATTTTTGAACATTGCATTTTAATCTTTAGAATTTGCTGATGGAACTAAATTCCACTTAGACCAGGTCTAACTTTAGGCCCGGTCTAACTCTTATGTGTATACGGACCTAAGGCTTTAAAACAGAACAAAATTACAACACAGTGGCCTACGGAGCAGTGTAATACACATAATCATGCATAACTCGCAAACGCAAAATTGGAATCAATTTTGGGACAAGTTTACCGTAGTTAACATTCAGGGAATCTGTGTAACGACGCATAACGTAACAAAATCGCGCAACATAACAAATTGTTACGTTATGCGTTCAAAACCGTTTGGCACTAAGGAAAAGGGACAACTTTTTGGCTGCTCGTCGCATAACGTAACAAAAATTAAAATGATCAGGAATGACAAATACTTTTATGTTTAATGTCCTCCCTCCTCTGTTCATGTCAAAACTCGGCCCATGCTATCTCGTCCACACCAAATATGACCACCGAAATAAACAAATTTCAAAAATAACAAATACTTACAAGATTTTATGTTGCAAGTTCTCCCTCCCTCTGTTCAAGTCAAAACTCGGCCCATGCTATCTCGTCCACACCAAATTTGTCCCCGAAATAAAAATTTCAAAAATAACAAATACTTCAAAAACTCAATATGTTGAAGTCGTCCCTCCTTCTGTTCAAGTCAAAACTCGGCCCATGTTATCTCGTCCACACCAAATTTGTCCCCAACAAAAATTGTCAAAAATAACAAATGCTTCAAAGATTTAATATGTTGGAAGTCGTTCTCCTTCTGTTCATGTCAAGTCAAGTCGATTCGTGCAAAAAAATCCGGATAAAAGAGCTTTTCCGACAGTGTAACCTGTAACCTCCAGAACGCATAACGTAACAAAAACTTAGACCCGTTCCAAACTTTTTTTTCTTCGATAATTAGGAACGGGAGGTCAAGTTAAGTCGATTCGTGCAAAAAAATCCGGATAAAAGAGCTTTTCCGACAGTGTAACCTCCAGAATGCATAACGTAACAAAACCTTAGACCCACTCTAATCTTTTTCTTTCTTCGATAAATATTACCTGGATGTCAAGTCATGTCCTTATATGCGAAAAAATCTGGATAAAAGAGCTTTTCCGACAGTGTAACCTCCAAAACGCATAACGTAACAAAAAGTTAGACCCACTCGAATCTTTTCTTCTTTCGATAATTAGGAACGGGAGGTCAAGTCAAGTCGATACAAGCAAAAAAAATCCGGATAAAGAGCTTTTCCGACAGTGTAACCTCCAGAACGCATAACGTAACAAAAATTAGACCCACTCGAATCTTTTTCTTTCTTCGATAAATATTAACTGGATGTCAAGTCATGTCCATATATGCGAAAAAAATCTGGATAAAAGAGCTTTTCCGACAGTGTAACCTCCAAAACGCATAACGTAACAAAAAGTTAGACCCACTCGAATCTTTTTCTTTTTTTCGATAAATATAAACCGGAGGTCAATTCAAGTCGATTCGTGCAAAAAAAATCCGGATAAAAGAAATTTATAGAGCTCACAACTCGAAAAAACAAGTTTGTTACGTTATGCGTCGGAGTACTAAAAAACATACAAAAAGGGACAACATTTAGCATGGCTGACGCATAACGTAACAAAATTTTAGTTTTGTTCCAAAGTGGTCCAAAACACCAGAAATTTGCTTTTTTCTTCCATTGATAATCATCGGAGGTCAAATCAAGTCGATCCATGCAAAAAAATCTGGATAAAGCAAACTTTTAGACATGTCCATATATGCGAAAAAATCCGGATAAAAGAGCTTTTCAGCCAGTGTAACCTCCAAAACGCATAACGTAACAAAAAGTTAGACCCACTCGAATCTTTTTCTTTCTTCGATAAATATTAACTGGAGGTCAAGTCATGTCCATATATGCGAAAAAATCCGGATAAAAGAGCTTTTCCGACAGTGTAACCTCGAAAACGCATAACGTAACAAAAAGTTAGACCACTCGAATCTTTTTATTTCTTCGATAAATATTAACTGGAGGTCAAGTCATGTCCATATTATGCGAAAAAATCCGGATAAAAGAGCTTTCCCGAGAGTGTAACCTCCAAAACGCATAACGTAACAAAACGTTAGACCCACTCGAATCTTTTTCTTTCTTCGATAAATATTAACTGGAGGTCAAGTCATGTCCATATATGCGAATAAATCCGGATAAAAGAGCTTTTCCGACAGTGTAACCTCCAAAACGCATAACGTAACAAAAAGTTAGACCGACTCGAATCTTTTTCTTTCTTCGATAAATATAAACCGGAGGTCAATTCAAGTCGATTCGTGCAAAAAAATCCGGATAAAAGAAATTTATAGAGCTCAAAACTCGAAAAAACAAGTTTGTTACGTTATGCGTTGGAGTACTAAAAACACATACAAAAAGGGACAAATATAAACCGGAGGTCAAGTCAAGTCGATTCGTGCAAAATAATCCGGATAAAAGAAATTTATAGTTGGTCTACTTCAAACATAAGATCTCTGAAGTATTCGTTATTTTTTAAATTTGTATATAGAGGACAAATATGGTGTGGACGAGATAGCATGGGCCGAGTTTTGACTTGAACAGAGGGAGGACGGCTTCTTTCATAAAATCTTTGAAGTATTTGTTATTTTTGACAATTTTTATTTCGGGGGACAAATTTGGTGTGGACGAGATAGCATGGGCCGAGTTTTGACATGAACAGAAGGAGAACGACTTCCAACATATTAAATCTTTGAAGCATTTGTTATTTTTGACAATTTTTGTTGGGGACAAATTTGGTGTGGACGAGATAGCATGGGCCGAGTTTTGACTTGAACAGAGGGAGGGAGAACTTCCAACATAAAATCTTTTAAGTATTTGTTATTTTTGAATCTTTTTATTTCGGGGACAAATTTGGTGTGGACGAAATAGCATGGACCGAGTTTTGACTTGAACAGAGGGAGGAAGGGAGGACTTCCAACATAAAAACTTTTAAGTATTTGTTATTTTCGATTTTTTTTATTTCGGGGACAAATTTGGTGTGGACGAGATAGCATGGGCCGAGTTTGACTTGAACAGAGGGAGGGAGGACATTAAACATAAAATCTTTCAAGTATTTGTCATTTCTGATCATTTTAATTTTTTGTTACGTTATGCGACGAGCAGCCAAAAAGTTGTCCCTTTTGCTTAGTGCCAAACGGTTTTGAACGCATAGCGTAACACTTTGTTATGTTATGCGATTTTGTTACGTTATGCGTCGTTACAAACCTGTTTAAGCAACTGATAGTGGTGTCCCGCCTATTAGGGTTAGAGTCTTATAGGCCCGGCTTATAGGGTTAGGGTCTTAAAGCCTTAATGTGCGATTTCCGTCAAATTTTAATTTTGATATTCTTTATTCAAAATGTTGAAATAATATTAGTAATAACTGCCGGGGGGAAGGTTTGCTGTCCATTTTAAGCTGAAATAACAAGGTAAAAGTGAAAGAAACCCCACATTTGGCCGATTCCATTTAGGTGCATGTTGGGATTGTGTAAACATATGCCAAAATTATTGATCTGAGATTATATTTACTGGTAATATACTAGTAATATATCGTGTGCATGCGCTTTATTCCGTAATAAAGTATGATAAACAGACACCTTTCTGGCAGAATGACTCATAGCACAGTGGTATAGAGTCTGGACTATGGATCCATAGGTTGTTGATTCCGAACCCCGGTCGTTCCTTGGTAGAATTTTATATATTTCATTCAGTGCCGCCGAGAGCCATTACGGGCCCGGGGAAAAATGAACCCCCCTTTTTTTAACGGCCCCTGAGGTCTCTTTTCCTCTGTTTTATGGACCCATTAAGGTATGTTTTCTTTATTTTACGGGCCTCCTAGGAACCTGGGCCCGGGGGTAACACACCCATTTACCCCCCCCCCCCCTTGTCGGTGGCACTGATTTCGTTTCTTTTTGTTAAATAAGAGGAAATAATAATGGCATTATGTGGAATCTAGCCTCATAATACTAATGTACATTATGTATGCGATGAAAATGTTAACTACGGATTACGGGCAGGGAGCAGGGAGCAGAGACCTAGCGGTGTTCGCATTCAAATACTCAGCTCAGACAGATAAAGATTACACTCAAGCAGGAGAAAATGTTCTTTCCCAAGACTTCACTTTTTATAAAGAAACTCCGTAAACTTCACAAGAATAAAGAAAAATTAATGAATTGAATTAAAATACTAGTAGTCGCCCGAGTTTACAAAAGGGGTGGGGAAGTTCTTGATTTTGATTTGGGTAGGGGTAGGCGGCATGGATTAAAAACAAAACATACAAAAAAAAAACAAATTTGACCAAGAGTTCAACATTTTTTTTTATTATTTCAGTTTAAAATTATGGTAAATTTGTCTAACTATTTAGTAGTATGGACAAATTTGCACAAAATTTGCTTAAGATTTTTTAGATTTTAGGAAGAAAATTGGAAACACCACATGCACCTCAAGGAACAAAGTGGCCCAGAGCAATGGCAAAAAAAACCTAAAATCCATCCTAAACCCAGGGGTGGGGTGGTCACTCACTAAAATGGATGGCGGGGATGAGTGGCCACATTTACCCCCATTTTTCAACTCCCTCTCACCCAAATGACCCCCTTATTTGTTTAACTGAACTCCTTCACACCCAATGACCCCCTATTTGTTTGCCTGTCACCAAAAGACTCCATTTTTTCAATAATTTTGGACACATTTCTGATAATCTCTCACCGAATGACCCCGGTTTTTTTTATACTTTGACCCCAAATTTGTCCTAGTCACACGGAAAGACCACCCTTTTTGGTATAAGATTTTCTCAAGACTCCCAGTCTCTTGGAATTACCCCTTTTTTGACCTTCTCACCGGAAGACCCCTAGTGGAAAGGTGGTACCATGATGTGCAGCAGATTTCCATTTCAGCTATCTTTTGGTATGTTTCAGTAGATATCCACAAAAGCCTATTCCACAAATTTTAGTTGATTCCAATTTTTGTTAGTGAGTTATGCGTGATTTATGTTTATTACATATAGACTCAGCAGACTACTGTCTTGTAATTTTGTAAACGAATACAAATTTGACATGTCACATGGGTGAAAATGGGAAATCGCATAAAACGTCAAACTATTTTAAAACGTTGACACATTATGTAAAGTATTGGTAAAAAGTCATACAAATTTTGAAATTTATCAGTCCTGGAAGCAAATGGTATAACTTTAATGATAATTTTATGTACTTAAGATTTGACTTACGTTTGGCGGACACGCGTGTGAAAAAAAAGTATTTAGGGGTGAAAAGAACCAAAATTCTTGAAAGTTTATATGTTTCCAAGGGTAAAATGTCATCTAGTTTCAGATTTTGGCACTTAAAACTCCCTATCTTTTATAGATTTTGAGAACAAATCAGTTTTTGGTCCGATTTTGGCCGAAAATGGCCATTTTGGGGTGACAAAAATTTTGACTTGCATATTTCCTGTGAGTATATGAACATGAAAACTATTAAATAGTGCCTAATTTTCTATTCTAATTGTGATATTAAAAGCATTGAATGGGATCCATATATTTCTTTATTTTTGTAGCAGGGGTAGAAACTTGAGGGTTCGGGTGACAATTGATTTAGAAAAATATACAATATTCGCATCATTTTCAATTTGAAAATGCCATATCTCCACAATGGTATGAGCTATAGGGATGCTTTTTGTTTATTTGCTCAGTATTTCATTAGCTAAATGGTGATATAACAAACAAGTAAGCTAGATCTACAGAAAATAAAATAACTTGCAAAATGCTACCCCCACCCCTAAGGATTTTGAGGGCGTGAAAAAGTCACAGATTTTGCAAAAAAATAAGTCCTTCAAAATTGGGAGGTTTGAGGCTAAACAAAAGACATGTTGCCCTTACCAATGCCTCCCTCTAGAGCAACATGATTTTTGTTTAGCCCTGAGTATCCCCATTTTGAAGGACTTATTTTTTTTGCTCCAATTTTTGCTCCAATTTGGGGACTTTGGGCAGAAATATGCCTGTACAGTGCTATGGGGAAACTTTTCAAGTTGATAATTATGCATTTTTTTTATGTCAGATTCAGTTTCTACACAAAATTTCACCCTAGAAAATGTTCCTTTAAGTAGGATATCTTTCACTTTAAGTTTCCACCATTCTGTCCGCCAAACGCAAGTCAAAGCTTGAACGCTGTCTTAAAGTGTATGTAGCTGGGATGAAAAGCCGTCCATCATATGAAAATTTTGTCCTTTCGTATTGAAAATAGATTTTTCCCAAAAGCACCTGAAAATTTAGGTCTTCTGGGAAAAAATACATATTGACCAATAAAAAATAACAAGAAAAAATTTAAAATTACATGAATAAATATAAAATCACAAGAAAAATATGTAATCGCAGGAAATAATGTGAAATAACAGCAAAAATCATTACATTATGAATTTTTTTTTGTAAATTATTATAAAAATTAGCCAAAATTTCTAAATCACTGAAAAACATATAAAATCGCATGAAATAATGTAAAATGTTTTTTAAAACATCTTAATAATATCTTCTTTTTTTTTCGCAGAGCCCAAAAAGGGTTCTGCCGTTATTGCATCACAAAAAGAACAGAAGATCACACACAAAATACAAAGTTGTATACATATTACATAAAAGAGTAAAACAATACCAGCATAAAGCATCCTCAAAAAACAAAACAAAAAACAACAGAGGACACCATTACACCGCAACCAGTAGGTTTTAAGCTCAATTACAATGTAATGCTGCCCCACCTGCTGTTCCAAAAAAGCCATGTTATTGTTCCTAAAAGCAATTTGTCTGTCTGTTTCCCGAAAAACTTGTTAAGCTTGTTATTTATCTTGTTGCACCGAGCTCTAAAAATATAATATTTAGCATGAAGAATGATAAATTTAAACCTGGCTGTGTAGGCATCCAAAATACCCAATAAAACATCTTTCATTGTAAGATTAATCCCGTTTAGAATTCTATGAATTCTACCTTAATATCGCGCGGCGCTCCTTGGGACAATGACATGTGGTTCCCAAAACATAAAAGTCCGAAAATCCCTAATTTTTTTATTATAAATACTAGAGAAATTGCGCTTCCATAGGCCTAATGATTACATTTGTGTGGAAATAAATTATTACAAGACTATTACATCATAGTCATTTTGAGAAAAAGCCCACAAATTTATGGTGTGGAATTTTTAAGTGTTCCTTTTTTTTTTTTCAAAATTGGTTTACATTTGAGTTTGAGGCTTTTGCTTTTTCAATTCAAAAGCATATTTTAATATTCAGCCCGGATCTTTAATTTGTCCATTAGATAGCCATCTCTATAAAATGCAGTTAAATTGGTTCACAAAGGTCTACAAGTTTATAATGACTTCAATTAATTCACATATCAATATAAAAGAGAAATATGTGATGCGATCAAGCAAAATCAGTCGGAACTCGGAAATATTAAATGTTCAGTTTCTTATAGGATAGTAAATAACATTTGCAAAGCTGCATTTTGTAGAAAACTCCATTGAAAATGAACAACCAGTTCCAAAGATATGAGCAATTGAAGAGTTTCCAAAACAATAGGAAACAAAAGGAAATATTGCCGTTGTTTGGCTATATCTCAAAATCAATATTGCCGAGTTCCGACTGATTTTGCTTGATCGCATCACATATACAGCACGACCTAAAACCAGGACCACTATAAAAATTCAAACATGAAGCATCTGCACTGAACATGAAACTTTGAAACTGTAGTTGGTAGTAATGCATTACAGATTATCTGTGATCACAGATATCTGTGAATGCATGCTGCTCTGGTAATGCTGCAGGCATCAGGCATAATGCTAACCCTAGGATCCACAACATGTTCATCTATCAGGGCACAGTTCTTTAACCCCGATACATTTGTACATTAATTGAATGACCTTAGTAAATTTGGGTACAAAAACTCTACCTTTCAACTTGAGGTCAAATTTTGCACTATGAGTGTCTAATTGAGGTCATTGAACTATGCCAATGGGATGAGGACATTGTGGTACATAGTGTAAGACCGTGGGACATGGACCATGCATGATATAGCTGGGTCAAGGTCATAATATATGTAAATATTGGTAGTTGTTACCAACACCAAGGGTTTATACTGTCTTAAATTTATGCAGCATTTATATTTTTGCAAAAGTCAAAAGACAAATATAATTTCCTTGCCCCTTGAAGTCTGTTTAAATGTCATACTTGAATTTTAATACAACAAAATAAAGAGATGATGTTTCAAGAACTATAAACTACGGAAGCATATAAGTGCCAAAAAAAAATTGAAATATTATTGCGAATATTCGCAATAATTATTGCGAATATTCGCAATAATATTGCGAATATTCGCAATAATTATTGCGAATATTCGCAATAATTATTGAGTATAAAACTATCGACAGTAGATAGCTAGTGCAAAGTGTGAACATAAAACTATCTACAGTAGATAGTGTATGAGTAAAAACCTTTCTAAAGTAGATAGCAAAGTGTGAATAAAACTGTCAACAGTAGATATCAGGTTATGTGTATGACAGTAGGCCTATATATAGCAGATATCAGTGTGTGGGAATAAAAATATCTTCAGTAGATAGAAGGGTGTGATTATAAACCTATCTAGAGTAGATAGCAAAGTTTGAGTATAAATGTATCTTCAGTAGGCCTAGATAGCAGGGTATGAGTGTAAAAATTTGTGACCCTACTTTTCATACCCGACTTTTCATACCCCACCTGACCCGACTTATTTTTAACGTTTTGTTAGATATTCGCAGTTTATTCCGTTGGTAATCAAATATTAAGCAAATACCATACACATTTCCTTAATATTATTGATAAAGAACAGCGTTTTCAAGCATTTTCTCATCTCAAATTTCAAAGCCTCGTTCAGCCATATTTAGATACAAAATTGTGATTAGTATTGATGCGTTTTAAGCCCTGTGCAATTCTAATCGCCTGGACTAAGGGATTGTTCAGAAATACTTGGGGTGGCAAAATGGAGGGGTCAAAAAAGTTTTAGTCTCTAAAAGGGGAGTCAAAAAAGTTTTTGCTCCTGATAGGGGGCGGGGTCAAAAAAGTTTCAACAAGAAAATACCTAAAGAACAAGAACGTACAACATTTCTTTTTGGAAGTTCGAAGACTTTACATTTATCCAGTCTCTATAAGAAAAGAGTATATGTATATATTCCACTGATAAGGCCACTAACAGTCAATTTTGAGTTTCCCGTTACATAATTTCTGAAAACAAGTGAGGTAACTTTTTCATTATTCATTAGTCATTATTTTTCTACCTTTCATTACATGACCAACATGCATGTAAAATGTGTTGTTATTTGCCGCTCACTCACTTGAAGATGGATGTTTAGCTCAAATGAGATTCAAAAATATATTAAAAAGAGTCTGGCAAGGTTGACAGCAAAATGTATGTTTTGATTTTGATTTTTCCACAAAAAATACATATTTTTTTTTGCAAATATAACCAGTTTTTATCAGTATTTTTAGGAAAATCACAATAATGAATTCAAGTGAGGGTCAGAAAATGAAGTGAGGGCGGGTGACGGGAAACTCAAAATCGACTTTCCTTGGCCTAATACCGGGTCAAAATGATGCAACCAACATTTTTTTCGTCTTTGCCCCGAAATTTATATTTTTCCACTGACCAAGAAAAATTACGCCCCTCATAAACAAGTCTGAAGCACTAAAAATCTTGAGTATGTGACCAGATGTTTCTCTCAATTTCCCTTTCTTGTGTTATTTTTATTTAATTATTGGTTCTAAGAATGAAACATGAAAAAATTAGAATGCATACAATGAAATTTAACTTCATACAAGTTACCCTATAAAACTTGCATGTTTCAGTGTAAGAAATAGGCCTAAAGGCCTATAAATTTAAAAAATGTATAATCATTAAAACTTAGTGCATACTTGTTATAATGTAAATTGGGATTGAGTTCGTTACTGGACAAATCATAAGTTGTCTTTTAAATTCTTGGAAAGGGTTGATCTAAATTGAAGGTTTTGTATGTCCAAAGATGGGGGGGTCAAAAAAGTTTCAGGTTCTCTGGAAAACTGTGCACGTACGTAAAGCCTGTGCGTTGATACTCAAACTGTTGAGGTAAGGCCGAGTAAAAAAACAAACATGTTTCTCGTCCGCGCCCTCCTCATTTTTTGAAGATTTTTCAAATTTCTTTTTATTTTGTAAACTTTCAGTTATAACTTGTAGAAAAAGATGTTTCAGAAGTTGAAACTTATTTTACGGTTTTGTAAATGCATAATACATCATTTAAGAAGAGTTTTGTGATCACTAGAGGGTCTACCTCTCAAAACAATAAAATAAAAGGGCCTCCTCCTTTTCTCAGATATCAATCTGTATGTCGAATACCCGAAACATGGTGCCAAATACAGGTATTTAGCGTCGTTTTCCAATAAAAATAAAAAGCCCTCATTCTCCTAATTTTTAAAAACCCGGACGAGAAACATGTTTTTATTTTTACTTGGCCTAAGCACGTATAAGGAAGGAAGGGGGGGGGGAGGTGTCAAAACTTTTTGACTCCAATTTTCAAGTGCCCAGCCCCCCCCCCCCCCACCATGTTCTGAACACTCCCTAAACCTGGTTATAAAGTTTGCTCAAGGCAATCAATAAGTGTTTGCTTATATCACAATGCATTGACCAATTAAGCCTTGATATGCTAACTTGATTGAACTTGCTTGGAGCACCTGAGCGGTACACTGAAGTCAATACTCAATTTATCTCATATGTTGGTAGCAGTGAAAGGGCTGAATAACCGTGACGTTTATAATGTCACCATGCGTAGATCTTAATGTGACAGACAGATATACTTCCTCATGATAAGGTAACTTATGAACGACTGGTTTGGAGATTATAGCTGCGCACGAGGAAGGGCGATGTTTATAAATAATAATTTCTAAATCATAATTTTTCACCAATTACAATGATTTAGCCTTTTCAATTCGGTAGACTTCATTTACACTTTATTTAGTATTCATTGAAATATCTAAAATGATTTATCATAACAATAAAAAGTTGGGTCAAGTGGGGTATGAAAAGTCGGGTATGAGAAGTAGGGTCACAAATTGTACCAACCCATGACAGGGTATGCGTATTAAAGAATGTGATGTAGATGACATATCTAGAGTAGACATCAGGGTTTGAGAATAAAAGTATATAAAAGTATCTTCAGTAGATTGCAACATGCAAATATAAAACTATCTTCAGTAGGTAATAAAGTGTGAGTATAAAACTATCTATAAAGTTTTAGAAACGTTCGTGACGGCGAAACATGAAACACCGAGTGCATTAATAAGTAGGCCTACATACTCAAACTGGTGGTGTGATTATTGCGAATATTCGCAATGATTATTGCGAATATTCGCAATAATTATTGCGAAAAGGACCTAAAACACATTTTGTTTTGTTTTGTGGGTCTTCCACGGGGTAAATTCGTATGTATAATTATGTAGTGCAGGAAATGATTAAAACTGCCCAAAAAAATCAAACAGCTAGTTGTCAGAATGGTTTTTTTAATCCAAAAGATAAATCACATAAAATATTTATAAAAGTGGTAAAACACCAAGGAATATTTGAAAACTTTCCAAATAATTATACAATTGTTATAAATTTAGAAAAAATGCCAAAAAAGTTTTTAAATCGCAGGAAATATTTAAAAAAATGCAAACAATTGTAAAATCACAGGAAATAATCTGAAAACATCCTAACATTTGTAGAATTCCGGGATATATTTTTACAATGTCCCAAAAGTTGTGAAAACACGGTAAATGTTTCAAAATGGGCAAAAAAAATGAGTAAAATCACAGGAAATCTTCAAAAATCGCTTCAACAATATAAAACAAAAGTAAAATCACTGGATAAAATCTAAAATCACAACACGTTTAGAAAAATAAAAGTTGAAATATGTTTAATAACAAAATGAAAAATATTTTGAAATAATTAAAAAGAAAAATAGCTTCAGTGCGATTTTCCATTCAGCCCACCATGACACACTCCCCGGTCGTTACACCTCTGAATAAAGGGCAGGTTAGAACACATTTTGCGTCTAATTTTTAGGCTTGGGAATTCCCAAAAATTTTGGCAAAAATTTGCTTGTCTTCTTTAGGGACACTGGATGGTAATTCCCAAAAAAGTACCCCTTTTTTAGGCTTGGGAATTCCCAAAACTTTTGACAAAAATTTGCCTGTCTTCTTTAGGGTCAATGGGAATTCCCAAGTTTTTTAAGCATTTTTTTATCAAAATGGGAATTCCCAATTTTTTTGGCTAAAATTTTGGTATGGGAATTCCCAAAAAGTTTGGCAAAAATTTGCATGTCTTCTTTAGAGTCACTGGGAATTCCCAATATTTTTAAGCATTTTTAAATCAAAATGGGAATTCACATTTGTTTGGGATAAAATTTTGTTCTGGAAATTCCCAAAAATTTATGGTACACATTCACATGTCTTCTTTAGGGGGGGGGGGTGCCATTAATTTCTGGAATAGCCCAATGTTGGCTGAATATCATCAGAAATGATGATCCTACGTAGTTGTCAAAACATTTGAGCCCGGCATTTGAGCTGAGAAATCAAATAATGAGGCCTTATGTATGACCGAAGTGAAAATCAACTTATAGGCCTAATTACGTGTGAAGGATTACATTAAGGTGCGAATTTGAACTTGAAATTAAACTTGTACTTCTTAAAAAAATTCTTTTCAGTAAATATATTTCTAACATGATGAACGGAAAAACATTATATTATTTATTATCATTAAATGTGATTAATTTCACTTTTTGATGTCTGAAGACATTTAAAACAGAGATCTTGTTATAATGTTATGTTTCCTTCATCTATAAATGTGTATACCCTGCATTATTACAAATATCTGGAATTTTAGGCTGCATAAAATTAATGTTTTGGTTCTCGTCCCCTCCCTCCGCAATTTCTGAGATTTGACAGATTTTTTAAATAGATTTTTCAATTTTTATAAAAATTTTGAATGATTTATGAAAACCTTGTACATATAAATAAGTTGATTAGAGAACAACTTCACTTACAAGTCTTTATGTGGTACCGGTACTCTAGGGGTTACCTATCTAAATCCCTCAGGATCTCACATTTGAACAAAAGGGCCTCATCATTCCCTCGAACATTATTGGAAAAGACCGAAAACTACTGACAATGCTCATTTTAAATTGAAAAAATACCCCTGCCTCATCAGTCATGAAAATCCTCTGGACGAGAACCAAAACATTTATACGACCGTAAATAAACAATACACAATACAGCTGAATTCTGCACATTACTCATCATATCATAGGCCTAATAGTGCAATTAGCTTAGATTCTTTTAAGATATTTGAAAAAAATAGAAAATTGTGGTCAAAGTCACCAAAGAAAAGTTTTAGCACATCTTTAGACCCATCTTTTCCCGCAATATTTTTATAACGAGCCATAGAGCCATTTAGCATGTTTAGTGCAATGGGGACGATTGTCACAATAATTAGATGCTCTGAGATAATATTTATTCGCCCATCTGCATCAGGAAGTATTGTCCAGCAAAATAGCTATAGGCCTACATTGTATTTGGCAGTAATTCGTGTTGAAACCCCACTGTTGAAACATTACGTTATTATAAAAATGTTTATATATTTATTATGTGGATGGGTCTGAGAATGTGTGGGCCTATGCCTATCATAAAACTACACATTTATTTTCAATGTGTTATTTCGTTTTGTTTGTTGACTACAAACTATGAGAAGGACATTTGGAAACAAAAGAACTTTTGTACACCTACGTTACAGAAAACAATTCGTGTAACATGTCAATGCATGTGTAAGGCCGTGTAAAATTAATATTTTGGTTCTCGTCCCTCCCTCCTCAATTTCTGGGATTTGTCAGATTTTTTTTTTTTATAGATTTTTCAATTTTTTAGACTTTGGAATGATTTATGAAATCTTCATACATATAAATAAGTTTATTAGAGAACAAGCATCACTTCCAAGTCTTTTTGTGGTACTCTAGGGGTTTATCCCTCAGAATCTCACATTTGAAAAAAAAAGGGCCTCATCGTTTCCTCGAGCACTGTTGGAGAAGACCGAAAACTACTGACAATGCTAATTTTACATTGAAAAAAAAAAAAAAAAAAAACACCTCCCTCCCTCATCAATTCATGAAAATCCTCTGGACGAGAACCAAAACATTAATTTTATACGGCCTAAAGTCACTGTATCTGAAAATGTCAAGCGAATGCTGATATTCTTGGGAAAGAATGATGGTATTAAACAAAATTCAATTTACATTGTATCGATGAAACCAGTTGAATTAAGAACCAAAGCCGTAGTTTTAATATCATTGTTTAGGAAAAAATGATGCTTGGAATAATGTTATGAATAAAACGTTATCGCGATACCTCACGGAGCTTCACACCTAATTTCGTGCAACAAAAACCGGTGGACCCGGCCGGTGGACCATCATCACCTATAGACCCTATCCAAACCGGAACGTTGGTGGACAGATTTTTTTTGCTAAATTTGATAGGGTCTACATGTATGCCCTATTAGTTGAGAATGGACCGTCCCACTCGATATGTGACAAGGTCGCGAATCCTTTTGGTGGACCCACGTAAATGCCTAAAATGAGGCAAAATTGAAAAGAAACGGGGTTTTAAATTGAACTTTGGAATTTGAAAAGTGTAAATCACGTTGGGTCTAAGGCTGTGCTAACACTTTTCTTTGATGACTTTGACCACATTTTTTTTATTTTTTCAAACATCTTAAAAATACAAGAATCTAAACTAATTGAACAGACAGTATTTGATCCCTAAGGCTGAGTTCACATAGAAGTATACGGTATACGGTATTCGCTATACGAAATACGCTCATTCGATCAGGCTGAGTTCATAAAGGAGTATACTATGTGAACTCAGCCTGATCGAATGAGCGTATTTCATATAGCGAACAGCGAATATGTCAGTTTACCCATTTTCTTCGTCTTATCAAATGCTTGTAACTTTACTTCTTGAGGTCACATTGCATTCAATGAGGTGTCATAATGTGCAGAATTAGATAGTGCATCTATTAAAAAATGAATTTACCCACATATGGTTTAGGTTTTTAAAATTTGGACGGAATACGCTGCACTAAAATCGAACACGCGCGATTCCCACTATACTTTACTAAACGCAGGTATACGGCCTTTTCGAATAGCTCTTATGTGACCCGGTACTATGAAATTACCTTGCTCGATTTAAGTTATACGCGTCCACCTGCAAAACGTGCATCGTATACCCGAATAGTATATTTCTATGCAATCGTAGCCTTATGTGACCCGGTACTATGAAATTGCCTTACTCGATTTAAGCTATACGCGTGAACCTGCAAAACGTGCACCGTATACCCGAATAGTATACTTCTATGTGAACGCTTAGGAAGTAAAGTTACAAGCATTTGATAAGACGAAGAAAATGGGTAAACTGACATACTCGCTATTCGCTATACGAAATACGCTCATTCGATCAGGCTGAGTTCACATAGTATACTCCTATATGAACTCAGCCTGATCGAATGAGCGTATTTCGTATAGCGAATACCGTATACCGTATACTTCTATGTGAACTCAGCCTTATAGCTTCAAGATGCAAGTCATGGTGCGTTTTTATATAAAGCAAGCTTATAGACCAGGCCTATCCCAGGAGGCCTATAGGCTATATATGCTTTAAGGGGGGGCAAGAAATTTTGGCTAGCCGAAAGGGGGGGGAGCAATTTTTGGCCAGCCGAGGGGGGGCAAGCGATTTTTGGCACGCATTCATGCATGGGCATGGGGCGCCTTTTAAATAAAGCGCTCCCCCGGGATAAAATTTCCAAACGGCTCGCCAAAATCGCTTGCCCCCCCCTTCTCGGCCTGCCAAAATTCTTTGCCCCCCCCTTTGTGCATTTTGGGATCCCAATTTACAGGGGGCTCATAATTATTGCACAGCCCCAAACATGATATTGGCCCCTATTAGTTGATTTCATATAAATCTGAATTAAAGGGTATTCGAACCAATCAATCAAATAAAAGATTAATATTCAGTCACATGTCATTTGTCCATGTCATTTGAAATGCTTGCAGAGATCGAACTGGTTGCGGTACAGAAAAGACGGCTCCTCCGACCGTTACTCAGTAAATAAAGCAGCTACAGTGCCCAGCTTGAGTCTACTGATAGCACTTATAAATTATACTTCAACATGTACATGAGCCTCATAAGTCAACTATTATGGGCCCCAGGGCCCCAAATATAAAAACATTATATGGAGGTCATCCGAGGTCAAAGGTCAAAGGTCATGGAATTCAAACTTTGTCCTATCAGGCTCAAACTTGGTGGGTGGAATCCTTGACATGAGGGGAATATATGTGCAAAACAAAACTGAGGTCACCCGAGGTCAAAGGTCATGTAGGGGCTAATTTTAAACTTTGCCCTATTGGGCTTAAACTTGATAGGTGGAATTCTTTGTATGAGGGGAGCATGAAAAAAATTACATCGAGGTCATCCGAGGTCAAAGGTCATCCGGGGTCAAAATTTCAAACTTCGCCCAATCTGGCTAAAAGTATTCTCCATATCACGGGAGCATAAACAAAATCAAACCGTGGTCACTCGAGGTCAAAGGTCGTATGGGGTCAATTTTAGAGTATGTCCATTGGGCTTAAACATGGTAAAAAGAATCATTTATATGTCAGGAACATGTCATAAAGTCAAAAAGGGTCGTCAGGGGTTAAGCAGTATCTCTATCATGCAGCTGGGGTGGGGGCAGCAGTTGGCAGCAGCATTAAAATACCCAAAAATATTCCAAAGATACTGTCGCAATACGTGAAAACGGCCACTTGCAAAATGAAGGTCCAATTGTTTGGTGCATCATCATCATGTTTAGACTACTACCATTGCTTTAAACAAGAAACAGAGCAATGCACTCAATTTGCAAAATTCGAAATGTTCATAAACTCTTCCACTGATACTCGCAATTTACAAAAGCATACATGGATTGATGTTTTTTTTACAAGTCACCATTAAGTCCGTCTAATACTAAATTTGGTGACAATATTATGTGACGGGCCCTGTATATCGGCAGACGGCAGGCCCACAGTAATTTTCACAGGCTTTTGGCCCGATACCCGCCTTCAAGCAGTGTCTAAAATAATCACAGACCCTATACTTATGCTTAATCCCTTATAAAAATGAGGATGAAGAATGATCAAAGTTCAATGACAATTGTCCTTATTCAATCATCTGAAGAAATTAAGTCGAATGAAAGAATCAATATGATGACCAGGGATTTAGGGGACCTTGGGTGTGTCCAGAGTATTGCGAATTCATTGGGGCGGACCTGCAACTTTCAAATTTGATAGTAGGCTTGTTCAAATGAGCATAACTTCAAAAGTTTTGATCTGTTTGCGACAAATGAGGTGTCAAACTCCGCGTAAATGTACACCGCTTCCACTCATATGCTATTCAGTATAATACGATTTGTCGTTTGAACTTGACAGACGAATTTCTTACCTGGTAAGTTACTTTTTGGGACCAGTTAATACTAGCTTATCATGTTATACTTACACATTGACCTACTCAATTATGCGTGCGTAAGTTAACTTTTTCTCTTCCTTTTTTCCCCTTTCTCATCTCTCGTTTCCTCCTGTTTTGAAACTGCGAAAAGGGAGACACGGGCCAGCTATGCCACCCCTGCATCCTCGTCTGCCATCTGTGCCCATCACTTATTTAGTTTTAACTTCTTTTTAAAAAGTAATTTGATGAGAAAAGTCTCGATGAGAATGTCCTTTAAAAAGCCATTTTCATCCTGTACATCGAATGTATATATAAAGTGTTAAAATTGACCAATTTATCACATTGTGCAATCATTTTGTCATGCATGCTGGGAAGACATCTGGCACATCCACTATACATAAATTTACCCATTTGCACGAAATCAGAATAATTAGTGGCGTATTGCAGCACAGCAGCCTATCATTGATGCACATTGATGGAAGTTAAAAAAAGGAGTTTAGATTTTGTGAGTTATTAATAGGCCTATATAGGTCTGTGATTATTTTAGGCATTGATTGAAGGTTGATTCCCCGGGGTTGATTCTCGGCCCAAAGGCCTAAGGAAATTACATTTTAAAATGCTCCCCTTCTGAGGGGGAAATATCCCCCTCAGACACCCCCTTGTGTCGCGGATAGGGACCTAAACAAGAGGCCGTTTTCGCTTCTGCTTTTGACACCCGCCACTCAAAGTTTAACACAATTACAATAATAGGGAAATCTTGTCCACGAAAGGCTTCATGGCCGTTGTTTCAAACTAAACTTTTAAACAATAATATTGTCAAAATGGTCCGGGGGGCACTCAACTTTGAAGTGACGGTATGTGCCTGTCAATATTTTAAAAGCATGTGGGCCCCACATGCTTTTAAAATGTCTGCATCTCCTTTTTGATCTTACTTTGATCATCTTTGCTATGATGCTGAACAACAAAATCAACCATAATTGCAATATAATCAAATCAGCAGTGCCAAAATGTACTGTAAATATTATAGGCGTAGATCCTATGACCCCTTTTTAAAAAGTCATACCTGATGACCCCCCTGTTTTTTAGTTTCGGCTACCCAATGACCCCCTTTTTTTTTGGTTGCGGCTACCCAATGACCCCCTTTTTTCTAGATTTTCTAGAATAGCATCATCAAAATGCCAAAAAATAATGCCGAAACTTTCGAATTTTGCTCAATTTTTTCAAAATTATGCCAAATTTGTCAAAATTTTGCTCCATTTTTTCAAAATTTTCTACCCGATTACCCTTTTTTGAAATCTTATACTCAATGACACCCTTTTTTTTCAAAATATTATACCCAATGACCCCCTTTTTTATTTTGTTTGTACACTGTACCCAATGACCCCCTTTTTTTTAAATAACGCTTAGGCCCCTACTTCGCGAGGCAGATACCCGTCACTTCTAAAGTTGAGTGCCCCCCCCCCCGGGAAAATGGTCCACCAAATGGCTTCAATTGGGTCTTCATTTGGCAGTTTCTCACTTCTGAGGGGGGCACGTCACATGGACGATTGAAACTTGTAGTCCAGTTTAAAGTATCTCAATCTGAGATGATGTACTTGACGTCGTTATCATCTTGAGTTGACTTGACATAACTGTACTACTGTAACTCTAAATTACCACTGGCAACTCTAAAATGCAACTTTAACTCTAAATCGAACTCGAAAATTAAATATTGCTATATTATATGTATTATATCATCTTGTATAATACTTGACACACATGGAAAATAAGCTGCTTGACTGGCACACTGTCACAGTGCCAGGAAAAAAGAGCATAAAACAAGTTTAAATCACACAGAAGTATATAGGCCTAGGCCTTAAAATGTCTGATACATTGACTGACACATGAAAGTGACTTGTCTAATGCTGACAGTGCACAGTGTCCACAGCAGAAGTAGTTACAAACATACAAACTATTAAAGTAAACGGCGCATTGACACACCCGTTAAAGCAATGATTGCCTTGCCTGGCACAGTGTCACAGTGCCAGGACGAAGTAGTTTAACAAATATACAAAAGTATTAAAGCGAATGGCGCATTTACACACGTGAAGGTAATGATTGGCTTACCTGGCACAGTGTTACAGTGCCAGGACGAAGTAATTACAAATATACAAAAGTATTAAAGTGAATGGTGCATTGACACACACGTGATAGTAAGAATTGGGCTTGCCTGGCACAGTGTCACAGTGCCAGGACCAGGACGAATTAGCTAAAAATATACAAAATATTGAAGTGACTGGCGCTTTGACACACACATGAAAGCAATGATTGGTTTGTCTGTCACAGTGTCACAGTTCCAGGACGAAGTAGCTACAAATATACAAAGTATTAAAATGAATGGCGCATTGACACACACGTTAAAGCAATGATTGTCTTGCCTGGCACAGTGTCACAGTGCCAGGACGAAGCAGTTAAATATTAAAGTGACTGGCGCATTGACACACACGTGAAAGTAATAATTGGCTTGCCTGACACAGTGTCACAGTGCCAGGATGAAGTAGTTATAAATATACAAAAGTATTAAAGTGACTGGTGAATTGATACACACGTTAAAGTAATGTGTGGCTTGCCTGGCACAGTGTCACAGTGCCAGGACGAAGTACCTACAAATATACAAAGTATTAAAGTGATTGGTGCATTGGTACACACGTGAAAGTAATTATTGTCTTGCCTGGCACAGTGTCATAGTGCCAGGACGAAATAGCTACAAATATACAAAGTATTAATTAAAGTGACTGGCGCATTGGTACACACGTGAAAGCAATGATTGTCTTGCCTGGCACAGTGTCACAGTGCCAGGACGAAGTAGCTACAAATATACAAAGTATTAAAGTGACTGGCGCATTGACACACAGGTGAAAGTAATGATTGTCTTGTCTGGCACAGTGTCACAGTGCCAGGATGAAATAGCTACAAATACAAAAGTATTAAAGTGACTGGCGCATTGGTACACACGTTAAAGTAATGTGTGGCTTACCTGGCACAGTGTTACAGTGCCAGGACGAAGCTGCAAATATACAAAGTATTAAAGTGACTGGCGCATTGACACACAGGTGAAAGTAATGATTGTCTTGTCTGGCACAGTGTTACAGTGCCAGGACGAAGTAGCTACAAATATACAAAGTATTAAAGTGACTGGCGCATTGGTACACACGTTAAAGTAATGTGTGGCTTGCCTGGCACAGTGTCACAATGCCAGGATGAAGTAGTTACAAATATACAAAGTATTAAAGTGACTGGCGCATTGACACACACGTGAAGATAACGATTGGCTTGCCTGGCACAGTGTCACAGTGCCAGGACGAAGAAGTTACAAATATAAAAAGTATTAAAATGACTGCCGCTTTGACACACACGTGAAAGTAATGATTGGCTTGCCTGGCACAGTGTCACAGTACCAGGACGAAGAAGTTACAAATATACAAACTATTAAAGTGAACGGCGCATTGACACACACGTTAAAGCAATGATTGTTTGCCTGGCGCAGTGTCACAGTGCAAGAACGAAGTAGTTACAAATATACAAAATATTAAAGTGACTGCCGCTTTGACACACACGTGAAGGTAATGATTGTCTTGCCTGGCAGAGTGTTACAGTGCCAGGATGAAGTAGTTACAAATATACAAAAGTATTAAAGTGACTGGCGTATTGACACACATGAAAGTAATGTTTGGCTTGCCTGTCACAATGCCAGGACGAAGTAGTTACACATATACAAAGTATTAAAGTGACTGCCGCATTGACACACACGTGAAGGTAATGATTGTTTGCCTGGCACAGTGTCACAGTGCCAGGACGAAGTAGTTGCAAATATATTACAAACAATTAAAGTGAATGGCGCATTGACACATACGTTAAAGCAATGTTTTTTTTCCCTGGCACAGTGTCACAGTGCCAGGACGAAGTAGTTACAAACATACAAACTATTAAAGTGAACGGCGCATTGACACATACGTTAAAACAATGATTGTCTTGCCTGGCACAGTGTCACAATGCCAGGACGAAGTAGTTACAAATATACAATGTATTAAAGTGACAGGCGCATTGACACACGTGAAGGTAATGATTGGCTTGCCTGGCACAGTGTCACAGTGCCAGGACGAAGAAGTTACAAATATACAAAATATTAAAGTGACTGCCGCTTTGACACACACGTGAAAGTAATGATTGGCTTGCCTGGCACAGTGTCACACTGCCAGGACGAAGAAGTTACAAATATACAAACTATTAAAGTTAACGGCGCATTGACACACACGTTAAAGCAATGATTGGCTTGCCTGGCACAGTGTCACAGTGCAAGGACGAAGTAGTTACCTTTGACACACACGTGAAGGTAATGATTGTCTTGCCTGGCACAGTGTCACAGTGCAAGGATGAAGTAGTTACAAATATACAAAAGTATTAAAGTGACTGGCGCATTGACACACACGTGAAAGTAGTGATTGTCTTGCCTGGCACAGTGTCACAACGCCAGGATAAAGTAGTTAGAAATATAAAAACTATTAAAGTGAATGGCGCGTTGACACACACGTTAAGGCAATGATTGGCTTACCTGGCACAGTGTCACAGTGCCAGGACGAAGTAGTTACAAATATACAGCGTATTAAAGTGACTGGCGCATTCACACACACGTGAAAGTAATGATTGGCTTGCCTGGCACAGTGTCACAATGGCAGGACGAAGTAGTTATACAAATATACAAAGTATTAAAGTGACTGCCGCATTGACACACACGTGAAGGTAATGATTGGCTTGTCCGGCGCAGTGTCACAGTGCCAGGACGAAGTAGTTACAAATATACTACAAACTATTAAAGTGAATGGCGCATTGACACACACGTGAAGGTAATGATTGTTTGCCTGGCGCAGTGTCACAGTGCCAGGACGAAGTAGTTACAAATATATTACAAACAATTAAAGTGAATGGCGCATTGGCACATACGTTATACAATGATTTTTCCCCTGGCAGAGTGTCACAGTGCCAGGCCGAAGCAGTTACAAACATACAAACTATTAAGTGAACGGCGCATTCACACACACGTTAAAACAATGATTGTCTTGCCTGGCACAGTGTCACAATGCCAGGACGAAGTAGTTACAAATATACAAAGTATTAAAGTGACTGGCGCATTGACACACACGTGAAGGTAATGATTGTTTGCCTGGCACAGTGTCACAGTGCCAGGACGAAGTAGTTGCAAATATATTACAAACAATTAAAGTGAATGGCGCATTGACACATACGTTATACAATGATTTTTCCCCTGGCAGAGTGTCACAGTGCCAGGCCGAAGCAGTTACAAACATACAAACTATTAAAGTGAACGGCGCATTGACACACACGTTAAAACAATGATTGTCTTGCCTGGCACAGTGTCACAATGCCAGGACGAAGTAGTTACAAATATAAAATGTATTAAAGTGACTGGCGCATTGACACACACGTGAAGGTAATAGTTGGCTTGCCTGGCACAGTGTCACAGTGCCAGGACGAGGTAGATACAAATATACAAAGTATTAAAGTGACTGGCGCATTGACACACACGTGAAAGTAATGTCTGGCTTGACTGGCACAGTGTCACAGTGCCAGGACAAAGTAGGTACAAACATACAAACTATTAAAGTGAACGGCGCATTGACACACACGTTAAAACAATGATTGTCTTGCCTGGCACAGTGTCACAATGCCAGGACGAAGTAGTTACAAACATACAAACTATTAAAGTGAACGGCGCATTGACACACACGTTATACAATGATTTTTCCCTGGCACAGTGTCACAGTGCCAGGCCGAAGCAGTTACAAACATACAAACTATTAAAGTGAACGGCGCATTGACACACACGTTAAAACAATGATTGTCTTGCCTGGCACAGTGTCACAATGCCAGGACGAAGTAGTTACAAATATAAAATGTATTAAAGTGACTGGCGCATTGACACACACGTGAAGGTAATAGTTGGCTTGCCTGGCACAGTGTCACAGTGCCAGGACGAGGTAGATACAAATATACAATGTATTAAAGTGACTGGCGCATTGACACACACGTGAAAGTAATGTGTGGCTTGACTGGCACAGTGTCACAGTGCCAGGACGAGGTAGGTACAAATATACAAAGTATTAAAGTGACTGGCGCATTGACACACACGTGAAGGCAATGCTTGGCTTGCCTGGCACAGTGACACAGTGCCAGGACTAAGAAGTTACAAATATACAAAATATTAAAGTGACTGCCGCTTTAACACACACGTGAAAGTAATGATTGGCTTGCGTGGCACAGTGTCACAGTGTCAGGATGAAGAAGTTACAAATATAGAAAGTATTAAAGCTGCACAGATAATTGGTGGATGTTACAATCTAAGTGCGGATAGGTCTGCGCCTGAGGTTCGGCTGCAACTGGCCTAGATGATGCGATCTGATTGTGATGATTCACCATGGCAGCGAAATTACAGCGCTTTGAATCCTTCAAGATCTAGCTGGAAAAAGGCGCTATATAAATCCGAAATTTTTTTATATTTTTTATAAAGGGACCGGCGCATTGACACACATGTGAAAGTAATGATTGGCTTACCTGGCACAGTGCCAGGACGAAGTAATTACAAATATAAAAAAGTATTAAAGTGAATGGTGCATTGACACACACGTAAAAGTAAGAATTGACTTGCCTGGCACAGTGTCACAGTGCCAGGACCAGGACGAATTAGCTAAGTATTAAAGTGACTGGCGCTTTGACACACACACACGCACATCAAAGCAATGATTGGTTTGCCTGTCACAGTGTCACAGTTCCAGGACGAAGTACCTACAAATATACAAAGTGTTAAAGTGACTGGCGCATTGACACACACGTGAAGGTAATGCTTGGCTTGCCTGGCAGAGTGTTACAGTGCCAGGACGAAGAAGTTACAAATATACAAAATATTAAAGTGACTGCCGCTTTAACACACACGTTAAAGTAATATTTGGCTTGCCTGGCACAGTGTCACAGTGTCAGGACGAAGAAGTTACAAATATATAAAGTATTAAAGTGACCGGCGCTTTGACACACATGTGAAAGTAATGATTGGCTTACCTGGCACAGTGCCAGGACGAAATAATTACAAATATACAAAAATATTAAAGTGAATGGTGCATTGACACACACGTAAAAGTAAGAATTGGCTTGCCTGGCACAGTGTCACAGTGCCAGGACCAGGACGAATTAGCTAAAAATATACAAAGTATTAAAGTGACTGGCGCTTTGACACACACACACGCACATCAAAGCAATGATTGGTTTACCTGTCACAGTGTCACAGTTCCAGGACGAAGTAGCTACAAATATGCAAAGTATTAAAGTGACCGGCGCATTGACACACATGTAAAAGTAATTATTGGCACAGTGTCACAGTTACAAATATACAAAGTATTAAAGTGACTGGCGCATTGGTATACACGTGAAAGTAATGATTGTCTTGCCTGGCACAGTGTCACAGTGCCAGGACGGAATAGTTGTAAATATACAAAAGTATTAAAGTGATTGGCGCATTGGTACACACGTGAAAGTAATGATTGGCTTGCCTGACACAGTGTCACAGTGCCATGACGAAGTAGCTACAAATATACACAGTATAAAAGTATATGTGAAAGTTATGTGCGGCTTTTCTGGCACAATGTCACAGTACCAGGACGAAGTAGTTATAAATATACAAAGTGTTAAAGTGACTGGCGCATTGACACACACGTGAAAGTAATGATTGTCTTGCCCGGCACAGTGTCACACTGCCAGGACGAAGTAGCTACAAATATTCAAATTATTAAAGTGAGTGCAATGACACACATATGAAAGTAATGTGTGGCTTGCCTGGCACAGTGTCACAGTGCCAAGACGAAGTAGTTATAAATATACAAAGTGTTAAAGTGACTGGCGCAATGACACACACGTGAAAGTAATGATTGGCTTGCCTGGCACAGTGTCACAGTGCCAGGACGAAGTAACTACAAATATACAAAAGTATTAAAGTGATTGGTGCATTGGTACACACGTTAAAGTAATGATTGACTTGCCTGGCACAGTGTCACAGTGCCATGTCGAAGTAGCTACAAATATACACAGTATTAAAATGAATGGGGAATTAACACACACGTGAAAGTAATGATTGTCTTGCCTGGCACAGTGTCACAGTGCCAGGACGAAGTAGCTACAAATATTCAAAGTATTAAAGTGAGTGCATTGACACACATATGAAAGTAATGTGTGGCTTGCCTGGCACAGTGTCACAGTGCCAAGACGAAGTAGTTATAAACATACAAAGTGTTAAAGTGACTGGCGCATTAACACACACGTGAAAGCAATGATTGGCTTGCCTGGCACAGTGTCACAGTGCCAGGACGAAGTAACAACAAATATACAAAGTATTAAAGTGACTGGCGCATTGGTCCACATAAAAGCAATGATTGTCTTGCCTGGCACAGTGTCACAGTGCCAGGACGGAGTAGTTATAAATATACAAAAGTATTAAAGTGATTGGTGCATTGGTACACACGTTAAAGTAATGATTGACTTGCCTGGCACAGTGTCACAGTGCCATGGTGAAGTAGCTACAAATATACACAGCATTAAAGTGAATGGTGTATTCACACACGCGTGAAAGTAATGATTGTCTTGCCTGGCACAGTGTCACAGTGCCATGGTGAAGTAGCTACAAATATACAAAGTATTACAGTGATTGGTGCATTGGTACACACGTTAAAGTAATGATTGACTTGCCTGGCACAGTGTCACAGTGCCATGGTGAAGTAGCTACAAATATACACAGCATTAAAGTGAATGGTGTATTCACACACGCGTGAAAGTAATGATTGTCTTGCCTGGCACAGTGTCACAGTGCCATGGTGAAGTAGCTACAAATATACAAAGTATTACAGTGATTGGTGCATTGGTACACACGTTAAAGTAATGATTGACTTGTCTGGCACACTGTCACAGTGCCAGGACGGAATAGTTGTAAATAAACAAAAGTATTAAAGTGATTGGCGCATTGGTACACACGTTAAAGTAATGATTGACTAGCCTGGCACAGTGTCACGGTGCCAGGACGAAGTAGCTACAAATATACAAAGTATTAAAGTGAATGGTGCATTGACACACATGTGAAAGTTATGTGTGGCTTGCCTGGCACAGTGTCACAGTGCCAGGACGAAGTAGTTATAAATATATAAAGTGTTAAAGTGACTGGCGCATTGACACACACGTGAAAGCAATGAGTGGCTTGCCTGGCACAGTGTCACAGTGCCAGGACGAAGTAGCTACAAATATACAAAGTATTAAGGTGACTGGCGCATTGGTACACATAAAAGCAATGATTGTCTTGCCTGGCACAGTGTCACAGTGCCAGGACGGAGTAGGTATAAATATACAAAGTGTTAAAGTGACTGGCGCATTGACACACACGTGAAAGCAATGATTGGCTTGCCTGGCACAGTGTCACAGTGCCAGGACGAAGTAACTACAAATATACAAAAGTATTAAAGTGATTGGTGTATTGGTACACACGTTAAAGTAATGATTGACTTGCCTGGCACAGTGTCACAGTGCCATGTCGAAGTAGCTACAAATATACACAGTATTAAAATGAATGGGGAATTCACACACACGTGAAAGTAATGATTGTCTTGCCTGGCACAGTGTCACAGTGCCAGGACGAAGTAGCTACAAATATTCAAAGTATTAAAGTGAGTGCATTGACACACATATGAAAGTAATGTGTGGCTTGCCTGGCACAGTGTCACAGTGCCAAGACGAAGTAGTTATAAATATACAAAGTGTTAAAGTGACTGGCGCATTGACACACACGTGAAAGCAATGATTGGCTTGCCTGGCACAGTGTCACAGTGCCAGGACGAAGTAACTACAAATATACAAAGTATTAAAGTGACTGGCGCATTGGTCCACATAAAAGCAATGATTGTCTTGCCCGGCACAGTGTCACAGTGCCAGGACGGAGTAGTTATAAATATACACAGTATTAAAGTGAATGGTGCATTCACACACACGTGAAAGTAATGATTGTCTTGCCTGGCACAGTGTCACAGTGCCAGGACGAAGTAGCTACAAATATACAAAGTATTAAAGTGATTGGTGCATTGGTACACACGTTAAAGTAATGATTGACTTGCCTGGCACACTGTCACAGTGCCAGGACGGAATAGTTGTAAATATACAAAAGTATTAAAGTGATTGGCGCATTGGTACACACGTTAAAGTAATGATTGGCTTGCCTGGCACAGTGTCACAGTGCCAGGACGAAGTAGCTACAAATATACACAGTATTAAAGTGAATGGTGCATTCACACACACGTGAAAGTAATGATTGTCTTGCCTGGCACAGTGTCACAGTGCCAGGACGAAGTAGCTACAAATATACAAAGTATTAAAGTGATTGATGCATTGGTACACACGTTAAAGTAATGATTGACTTGCCTGGCACACTGTCACAGTGCCAGGACGGAATAGTTGTAAATATACAAAAGTATTAAAGTGATTGGCGCATTGGTACACACGTTAAAGTAATGATTGACTTGCCTGGCACAGTGTCACGGTGCCAGGACGAAGTAGCTACAAATATACAAAGTATTAAAGTGAATGGTGCATTGACACACATGTGAAAGTTATGTGTGGCTTGCCTGGCACAGTGTCACAGTGCCAGGACGAAGTAGTTATAAATATATAAAGTGTTAAAGTGACTGGCGCATTGACACACACGTGAAAGCAATGATTGGCTTGCCTGGCACAGTGTCACAGTGCCAGGACGAAGTAGCTACAAATATACAAAGTATTAAGGTGACTGGCGCATTGGTACACATAAAAGCAATGATTGTCTTGCCTGGCACAGTGTCACAGTGCCAGGACGAAGTAGTTATAAATATATAAAGTGTTAAAGTGATTGACGCATTGGTACACACGTGAAAGTAATGATTGTCTTACCTGGCACAGTGGCACGGTGCCAGGAGGAAGAAGCTACAAATAT
The DNA here is from genome assembly GCF_039555335.1 of Amphiura filiformis. Lineage (NCBI taxonomy): Eukaryota > Metazoa > Echinodermata > Ophiuroidea > Amphilepidida > Amphiuridae > Amphiura > Amphiura filiformis. The sequence goes on along the minus strand of NC_092630.1, from coordinate 7,713,375 downwards.
ACAAAGTATTAAAGTGATTGGTGCATTGGTACACACGTTAAAGTAATGATTGACTTGCCTGGCACACTGTCACAGTGCCAGGACGGAATAGTTGTAAATATACAAAAGTAGTAAAGTGATTGGCGCATTGGTACACACGTTAAAGTAATGATTGACTTGCCTGGCACAGTGTCACAGTGCCATGGTGAAGTAGCTACAAATATACACAGTATTAAAGTGAATGGTGCATTGACACACATGTGAAAGTTATGTGTGGCTTGCCTGGCACAGTGTCACAGTGCCAGGACGAAGTAGATATAAATATATAAAGTGTTAAAGTGACTGACGCATTGGTACACACGTGAAAGTAATGATTGTCTTACCTGGCACAGTGTCACAGTGCCAGGACGAAGTAGCTACAAATATACAAAGTATTAAAGTGATTGGTGCATTGGTACACACGTTAAAGTAATGATTGACTTGCCTGGCACACTGTCACAGTGCCAGGACGGAATAGTTGTAAATATACAAAAGTAGTAACGTGATTGGCGCATTGGTACACACGTTAAAGTAATGATTGACTTGCCTGGCACAGTGTCACAGTGCCATGGTGAAGTAGCTACAAATATACACAGTATTAAAGTGAATGGTGCATTGACACACATGTAAGTTATGTGTGGCTTGCCTGGCACAGTGTCACAGTGCCAGGACGAAGTAGTTAAAAATATATAAAGTGTTAAAGTGACTGACGCATTGGTACACACGTGAAAGTAATGATTGTCTTACCTGGCACAGTGTCACAGTGCCAGGACGAAGTAGCTACAAATATACAAAGTATTAAAGTGATTGGTGCATTGGTACACACGTTAAAGTAATGATTGACTTGCCTGGCACACTGTCACAGTGCCAGGACGGAATAGTTGTAAATATACAAAAGTATTAAAGTGATTGGCGCATTGGTACACACGTTAAAGTAATGATTGACTTGTCTGGCACACTGTCACAGTGCCATGGTGAAGTAGCTACAAATATACAAAGTATTAAAGTGAATGGTGCATTCACACACACGTGAAAGTAATGATTGTCTTGCCTGGCACAGTGTCACAGTGCCAGGACGAAGTAGCTACAAATATACAAAGTATTAAAGTGATTGGCGCATTGACACACACGTTAGAGTAAAGATTGTTGTGCCTGGCACAGTGTCACAGTGCCAGGATAATGTAGTTAAAAATATACAAAGCATTAAAGTGACTCGCGCATTGGTACACACGTTAAAGCAATGATTGTCTTGCCTGACACACGTAAAAATAATGATGCGTTTGACTGGCACAGTGTCACAGTACCAGAAAGAAATAGCTAAAAACTATACACATTGACACACGTGAACAAGAATCGATCGCTTTGAAAGAAAGAACACAAAAGAAGTACGGATGTTAAAGAAGTGTTTTAGTGTCCGACACATTGACACACCGTGATAATTGGCTTGCCTGCACAGTGTCACAGGGCTTTGAAAAAGAACCAAATCATACTAAATATTAAAGTGTCTGACGCATTGACACACATGAAAAATAATCGGCTTGACTGGCACACTGTCACATTGCCAGGAGAATAGAGCACAAAACAAGCTTAAATCATACAGAAGTATAGGTCCGATACATTGACTTACACATGAAATTGGTTTGCCTGACGGTGTCACAGTGCCAAGAAAAATAACTAAACACAAGCAAATCGACACATATGAAAAATAAACGATCAGTTTTCCTTACGTTAAATCAGAAGCACAGAAATACGAGAGTTAACCAAGTGTCTGACACATTGACACATATGTAAAAGTAATGATGTGCTTGGCTGTCACAGTGCCAAGAAGAACTAGCTGAAAACCATACACATTGACACACATGAAAAAGTTATGATCGCTGTGCATGGCACATTGACACACGTAAAAGTAGTAATGGGCTTTGCTGGCACTGGCACAGTGTCACAGGACTATGAAAAAAAAGCCAACATACTAATATTAAATAAGTGCCTGACACATTGGCACACATGGAAAATAATCGGCATGACATACCGGTACTATTTTTATAGGAGCTATAATTTCTATTGTTTGACTACGTTACCATTTCAGTATGCTTTGCTGTTTATTGATACAACCTCACATTGTACATCATACTTGGTCTTAGATTGACATTAACTTGTACCAATGATATGAGTATTCCCACTATCTATATTTCGTGCTCTCTTACACGAAGGATACACCAATAAATGTCCGTAAACAGGCACTACAATCATGAAAATCATGTTAAAGAGGTCAATTTTGGCAGAGAAATAGTAAACGTAGAGCTGATCATTCTAGGCTATGGAGGCATTTTATCAGCTCCCCCATTTAGTGGGGAAAAGGTCATCGAATTTTGCACAGAGGGTCAAGTTCAAAATTACTCAAACTTGTTAAAAATCCACACCATCGGAATTCTCCAGCAATAAGGATTTTGAAAAAGTATACTTTGACGTTTATGAAGTTCTGTGCAAACGAGTAACATTTTGACTCCCTATTTGAATCCCTATGGAGCCAAAAATAGACATGACGTCAAAATATTACCTTTTTACGCATAGCTCCAAAACCGTACGTCGTTGATAGGTCAAACTATACTTTTTATGAATCCTTACTATGACTAGAGGAACACAAAAGTATTGTTTCTAACAAAGTCTGAACAATTTTGCACTTGATCCCTGTGTAAAAGTTCAACGACCTTAAGCCACCAAATAAGATGGAGGTTGAAATGCCTCCATAGCCTATAATAATCACCGCTGTAAGTACTAAATCTCTGCCAAATAAGGCCAATTTAACATGATTTGCACGATGGTTACGGGATTCGATTGGACTAATAGCCATTGTGACTTATAAAAGTTTTTCATTTGATGGGGGTGGGGTAAGACTTCCATGCTTGCCGCAAGGTGACTATTATTATTTCAACAACGTTCAAACGTCACGTCACCCTGCTTGGTGAAATTGAACTACATTAAGCTGCTATAGGCGAAATATTTTATTGAGAAAATCTGTGAACTTTCTTGTAAAGTGTGCCGAGGGTTGTGGATCGACGTCTAAGCGTTGTGCCTGTGCGAATCACTGCACATTTTTCTAAACATGTTAAATATGGCCTAACGTCGAATTAATTTACCTTGATGTGCTTCCTGTAGCTGCATGTCATCTGAATCCTGAGCCGTTGCCATGGTAAGGCGTAGAGGTGCAGACGGAAATGTTTTCGTATGACCTGTTATATGTAAAATAAAAATTAGAGTCATGCGGTAGCATGACCAGCAAGTTTTAAAAAAAACGACTGATAAAGAAGAATAAGCAGATGCACCGCAAGACTATATTTACACGAAACAAAACGCTATTGTTCTATGATATTTTTCGCTGGGTACAAAATATATCTAAAACCATGCTAAATCTTATTTACTGTCCAAAGTGTAATATTTTAATAACTCATTAATTCAAAAGTTACACCAATCTTACAGTCAATCCGATTATTTCATAATAAACAAACATTCTTGTTTATTTCACGCGGTATTTCATAGCCAAAATTAGTGGCAAATCATAGCTAATCATACTGATATCCAGAATCTTTCGTCACTGCTACAGCCATACATGGCTGTCACTGTCGCACTACTTTTGAGATTCACTTTCAAAATATACCCTAGCATTTTCCTGGATACCCTACATACAAATTCTGGATCCCATTCGCCAAAAAAATCAAGTTTTTCACAATTCTTTTATTCTTTCCGGACCACAGCATACATTCATATTAATAAATACTCCACTTTCACACGTCGTTATATCGAGACGTCCACGTGGCGAAGTTGTTAAGGACATGGACTTCTAATCCACTAAAGAAGTTTTGCTCAAGTTCGAAACTTCCCATCACCTTTTTTTAAAAATGTTTTATTAACCAATTTATTGTCATAAATCAAGAATAAAACCATTTCGAACATCCATTGCTATTGTGATATTATATGTTTTTCATCAAACAAACATGTTTGATTTTTTATTCACATTTAGGCCTAGGGCCTACTTTCACCATGCATATGCTTTCACCATGCCTGACGATCATGATATTTCCGAATCATTTCACATTTTGGATGCATTGTAGCCGACGGGGACCCAACTAAAGGCTGCTAGTCAGGTGTAGGAATGCGTGTATTTGGATTTGTCTATATATGTGTGAAAAAGTATTGTTCCACTAGTATGGAAGGCCAACAGGGACAAAAACGTATCCAAAAGAGACAACCAAATATGTAAGGCCATTAAAGTCATACGTAAAGACAAATTAGCAAAGCGGCAAAAATACCCAAATGCCTATTGCAAGGAGGGACTGTCCCCACCACCATGACCACATACACACGGAAACCCCGATAGAGAGCAGGGCTTGAAGAATGAGGGAAATTAAAACCACAAACCGCTAAAGATCACCAACAACCGCCGCTCAATAGGGATGTCAAACTAGATTGCCCCACATGGTTACAAAGAACCACAAACCGCGAATTTTGGATATCCACCTAAATTGCCCCGCGAGGCTACAAAGAAGTGTGGTTATCCAACAAGCTTAAGCTATAAATTATCCCCCCTAGAGACTACAGGGCTTGAAGAATGAGGGAAATTAAAAACCACAAATCGCGAAAGACCGCCAACAACCGCCGCTCAATAGGGATGTCAAAGTATATTGCCCCGCAGGGCTACAAAGAACCACAAACCGCGAAATATGGATACCCAACCAGTTTAAAAGACAATTTAGCCACCGATAGAGGCCAGGGCCTGAACAAGTAGAGAAATTAAAACCACAAACCGCGAAAGAACGCCAAATACCGCCGCTCACTAGGGATATCCAACTAGATTGGCCCACAGGGCTACACAGAACCACAACCTGTGAAATTTGGATATCCAACAAATTAAAACCACAAACTGTGAAAGACAACCAACAACCGCCGCTCAATAGAGACATCCAGCTAGATTGGCCCGCAGGGCTTCAAAAACCACGCACCGCGAAGTATAGTTATCCAACAAGTTTAAACTATAAATTAACCCCCGATTGAGGGTAGGGCATGAAGAATGAGCGAAATTAAAACTACAAACCGCGAAAGACCGCCAACAACCGCCGCTTAATAGGTAAATCTAACTAGATTGCCCCGCAGGGCTACAAAGAACTATCAACCGCGAAATTTGGATATCCAACTAGATTGCCCCGCAATCTACAAAGAACCACACACCGAAAAGTATAGTTATCCAACGAGCTTAAACTATAAATTAACCCCCGATAGAGGGTAGGGCATGAAGAATGAGGGAAATTAAAACTACAAACCGCGAAAAACCGCCGCTTAATAGGAAATCCAACTAGATTGCCCGCAGGCTACAAAGAACTATCAACCGCGAAATTTGGATATCCAACTAGATTGCCCGCAGGGCTACAAAAACCACAATCATTAAAACATAATTATCTTGCTAAGTCGTGGCACTTAGACGCTTCCGTAGTATAAGCCTTGCTACATAGTTTTAATTTGAAGTAAATCGGACTCTGTGTCTCGCTGGCATCGTCAACATTGGGTATGTGTTGTCCATATTTACATTTTCTTAGTTGCCTTGAATAATTAAAGTATATTAAAATGTATATGTATCCTATTAACATTACAGTCACGCGGTAGCTGTGACCAGCAAGTTTTAAAATAAACGGCTGATAAAGTTTTATCAAATTATGTACTGTCATAAATCAAGGATAACATAATTTCAAACATCTATTTTTCGTTTTATTCGTTTTATGGAGTACTTCGTAGCCCGATGACTTTCCAAGCTTAGAGCTGCTTGGCTTCATTCATAAAAAGAAAGAAAATCCACCAAAAAACGTTGACAACGTAAAGAAAGCAGCAAGTTTAAAAAGCCCCACCTCGGCTCACTTTTTGAAACTTGGTCCCATTTTGAATATCAACAGCAAATCGGTGTTTTTAACGTTTAAACAATAGTATCATTGTCATTAACATGCCTACTTGTTATTCGTTTAATTCAATCATTGGTCATGAACTTAATAATTATCATAAAACAAAACATATATATAAGGATATTGGCCAAGAACAACATAATAACCTTTCTGATCGTTCCAGAATGCTAACAACTTAATATCGCATCGGCACATTAAAGATACATAACACTTCTGGAAATGTTTTAAGTTGATAATTATGACAAAGATTAAATCAGTATCTTTTACAAATGGGACCAAGTTTCAAAAAGTGAGCCGAGGTGGGGGCTTTTAAACTTGCTGCTTTCTTTACGTTGTCAACGTTTTTTGGTGGATAATGTCTTTACATGAATTCAGATCATACAAAGTGTTTGAAACTTAACTTACTACATTTATAGTGCTCATTTTCCAACGGCTTCAAAGTGCATAAAACAACATAATGACATACAGTAAACAAAGCCAAGAATATTATGGAAAAAAAATGTTTTGAGCATAGTTTTGCATGATTCAAAAGTAACAGCATTCTTTATAACAGGTTACACGGTTGTTTGATTGCATGTAAACTGTAGTCATTTCTAAGAAAATATGAACAATGATGGCGATATTTATCTTCAATCTTGTTTGCATCTTTAGAAGGGGTAGACACTTGTATAGTGGCATTAGAACATCAGAAAAAGAGACTAACAAATGGCAAGGAAATGGCAAGAAAAAACCCACTTTCTATCATGAAATGGAAGGAAAAACTATTATTTGGCTAATTTAAAATGGATATAATAGCGCCCTCAATTTGCACACAAAATAATGTGCAGTTTATAGAAAAAAATTACAACAAAAACGCAGCAAAAGAAGAATAATTTCAAATCTGTTTAAAATAACGATAAAATATAAGTCTATATTAATGTGATTATCCAGGTCTAGTATTGAACATTATATAATGTTTTGTTAGAAAAGTTAATAAATGATCACGTAAAACAACCCGCGTGGTTAATTGTTCCACAAACGCGAAGCTGCCACTTATAAAAGGCTCTGTCCCCAGCACGCTTCTTGGAAAGAGCTACCAAGGAGGAAATGAAGAAGAAGAAAAAAAAGAAGAAAAAGAAGAAGAAGAAGAGAATTTATACAAATTCGGTAATCACAAAGGAGGAAGTAAGTATTACATATATTTAGAATCAACAAACCTACCTTGTGCTGAATTGTCGTTAATAGATTGGTTCACATAAACAGCAATTATGTAACTCTGATATAATACTCTTCAAATCTTAACGTATTTATGAGCTCAATGTCGCATAATTTGTCCTTAGATACATGTAAAATGGCTACATTTTTGGAGTAACAAGATGCATTTGTACTCGCTCGCCATACAATTTGAGGCAATCGCAAAGTGTTGCCACTATTTCCCAGTGCAAGGCGCGGCAATTGCAATGTATACTGGTACATGCCGCAGTATAAACTATAAAATAGTTAGGTGTCTATACGACGTTTTCTGTCGAAGAATATTAACCTTCCTTTCCCATTAACGAAAATAATTTTGGCGGGCGGCATTGACATTGTACCCGAACCATCAAAACTATTAACTTGAAATATAAGTACAGAAAACATGTATTTACTTCTTGTAAATAGCTTTAAGTTTAATATTCTCAGTGAGCCGCAGAATATCTCTTGGATACTTTTTTGTGCATTCTGAAATCAGCTTAATTGAGCGCTTTAAGCGAAATTTGGGCAAAACTGGGCGGGATTCGAAACAAGTTCAACATTCCGTTCTTTTGGTTCAATGGTTAAGTATAAAAAGGTAGCAAGCAAAATTGAATGGAAGTTCCTGGTCATGAACAATAAAGAACTGAATGGTATAAATATAGATGTGGGAATTTTTTTGTATGAGATCATGGTTATAACTTAATTATATGGTATTGTTATTATTATTATTATTATTATTTATTATTATTATTATTTGTGTTATTATTATTATTTGTATTAGTGTTATTATTATTATTTGTATTAGTGTTATTATTATTATTTGTATTAGTATTATTATTATTATTATTATTATTATTATTATTATTATTATTATTATTATTATTATTATTTATTTTTATTATTTGTGTTATTATTATTATTTGCATTATTATTATTGTTGTTGTTGTTATCATTGTTGTTGTTATACTTATAACTTATGGACTGTAATTCTTGTTATTTCTATTAGTCAAAAATATGGTATTATTTGATTACAAATTTGTCATTTTAGATAGCTGGTCATTCAACAAATAATCTGTTTATATTGAAATTTATTTATAATAATGAAGAACTATTTAGAGCAATTTAAAATTGAGTTAATTTTCTTGACTGATAAATAGTTAAAAATGACAGATTAATATATGACAGATTAATTAATGTTACAATGTAATATTTTGACAAATATATATTAATTTGTCATTACAAGACGTGGAAGTTTATCAAGTAAATTTTATAGTGCTGATAAATAAATGGAGTGCAAAGCACACATTGCTCGATTTAAAATGTACATGCATCCGTGAAATAGAAAGCATATCTTGCTAGATTGGTAACAGAGGATGATTTAAGTACTTTAGTACTTCCCACCACACCACTGTGTTGACTTGCGGTTAGCACAGCTGTGTGAGTGAACATGACACCACATTGCATTGACGGCCATGGTTAAATTTGAATTTGGACTGATATATTTACAATAAAAACGCATTCACAATGCTAGTCGATTTCACATTTTATGTTACCTACAGAAGGTGTGAATTATCCTTCATGCATACATCACTTTAGATCTGAAATCGACCAAGTAATAATGACACACGCACAATTCTCAAACAACATCTTTTGCACAGAATTCAATGGGATTGAAAAGTAAAGTTGCAGTTGAAACTCTGATGATAACACGTTTGCAGTGCATGATGGGGCTTCCTTAAATCATCCTCTGGATTGGTAATAACAGTGCATCCAGGAAGTGGAGAGGCGAGTACTATATCACCAGTCATCATCATCATCGGCTGCCCATCGTGGTCGAGGCACAGTTGTCGAAGTTGATGGATATTTTTTCTCCGTCCTTTAAGGTACTTCCTCTTTCGCTTCTGCTTGTCTGTTTTCTCAGCATCGTGGATCTTCTTCCTCCAACTAACCCGGTCATAGCTTTCGTCTATGTTTCAACATCCAAGTCAGCTGTCTTCAGATGACGCTTCACCAGTAGGCCTACGTCCTACGTCAAAATACATGGTATCTCGTGGACAAATAACGAAATTGGGTATCGCAGCAAAAGGACTTATAAAAATTAAACGGTAGTCGCGATTCACTTCATATTTTCACAGAAAGTGACTTTTGAGTGTGGCATTTATAACATTTTTCAATAATTGGAAAGTTTGACTTGGTTCTTGCATAAATATCGATTCTTTGCTCTATTGCACTTTTTTTTTTACTCACCCTGTAGTTACAGAATTCGCCGTATCAGGAACTTTTAACTGAACATTTATACAAAGTGTTGATTTCTTACGTTCTAAATACCCGGAAATAGGGATTGTTATAACAGGTGATTTTAATCGTATGAATATCTCGCCTATTACAAGAGGTAATGAGTAATGACCTGTTTCAACTAATTGACTTTCCTACGAGGGGGAAAGCATCGCTTGACTTTATCATCACAAACAGTAAATTACAAAAGTATTATAATAAACCTCAACCTATTTCACCTCTAGGTTTTAGTGACCACAGCTGTGTTTTGTGGAAACCAATTGTAAATGTAAGAACTAAGAACAGGGCTAAATATTATGTTGGTCGTCCAATTACAGATTCTGGAATAGAAGTCCTTGGTAGTTGGTTACAAAATCAGGACTGGCATGATGTTTTGAATTGTATTGGTACACGGAACAAGGTTGATTTATTTTACTCCATGCTTGAATCTGTCACTAATGTGTGTTTCCCAATCAAAATGAAAAAGGTTCATTGTAATGATAAGCCCTGAATTACTACTCATATCTTATTATATACAAATCTAGCGATGTGTGCTTTCCACTTCATGGGGGCACTCTTATTACAAACCTAGCAATGTGTGCTTTCCACTTCCTGGGTGCACTCTTATTACAAATCTAGCAATGTGTGCTTTCCACTTCCTGGGGGCACTCTTATTACAAATCTAGCAATATGTGCTTTCCACTTCCTGGGGGCACTCTTATTACAAATCTAGCAATGTGTGCTTTCCACTTCCTGGGTGCACTCTTATTACAAATCTAGCAATGTGTGCTTTAGCAATAGCAATGTGTGCTTTCCACTTCCTGGGTGCACTCTTATTACAAATCTAGCAATGTGTGCTTTCCACTTCCTGGGGCACTCTTATTACAAATCTAGCAATATGTGCTTTCCACTTCCTGGGGGCACTCTTATTACAAATCTAGCAATGTGTGCTTTCCACTTCATGGGGGCACTCTTATTACAAATCTAGCAATATGTGCTTTCCACTTCCTGGGGGCACTCTTATTACAAATCTAGCAATGTGTGCTTTCCACTTCCTGGGTGCACTCTTATTACAAATCTAGCAATGTGTGCTTTCCACTTCCTGGGGGCACTCTTATTACAAACCTAGCAATGTGTGCTTTCCACTTCCTGGGTGCACTCTTATTACAAATCTAGCAATGTGTGCTTTCCACTTCCTGGGGCACTCTTATTACAAACCTATACCAATGTGTGCTTTCCACTTCCTGGGTGCACTCTTATTACAAATCTAGCAATGTGTGCTTTCCACTTCCTGGGTGCACTCTTATTACAAACCTATACCAATGTGTGCTTTCCACTTCCTGGGCGCACTCTTATTACAAATCTAGCAATGTGTGCTTTCCACTTCCTGGGGGCACTCTTATTACAAACCTAGCAATGTGTGCTTTCCACTTCCTGGGGGCACTCTTATTACAAATCTAGCAATGTGTGCTTTCCACTTCCTGGGGGCACTCTTATTACAAACCTAGCAATGTGTGCTTTCCACTTCCTGGGGCACTCTTATTACAAACCTAGCAATGTGTGCTTTCCACTTCATGGGGGCACTCTTATTACAAATCTAGCGATGTGTGCTTTCCACTTCATGGGGGCACTCTTATTACAAATCTAGCAATGTGTGCTTTCCACTTCCTGGGGGCACTCTTATTACAAACCTAGCAATGTGTGCTTTCCACTTCCTGGGGGCACTCTTATTACAAACATAGCAATGTGTGCTTTCCACTTCCTGGGGGCACTCTTATTACAAACCTAGCAATATGTGCTTTCCACTTCCTGGGGGCACTCTTATTACAAACCTAGCAATGTGTGCTTTCCACTTTCTGGGGGCACTCTTATTACAAACCTAGCAATGTGTGCTTTCCACTTCCTGGGGGCACTCTTATTACAAACCTAGCAATGTGTGCTTTCCACTTCCTGGGGCACGCTTATTACAAACCTAGCAATGTGTGCTTTCCACTTCCTGGGGGCACTCTTATTACAAACCTAGCAATGTGTGCTTTCCACTTCCTGGGGCACTCTTATTACAAACCTATACCAATGTGTGCTTTCCACTTCCTGGGGGCACTCTTATTACAAATCTAGCAATATGTGCTTTCCACTTCCTGGGGGCACTCTTATTACAAACCTAGCAATATGTGGGGGCACTCTTATTACAAACCTAGCAATGTGTGCTTTCCACTTCCTGGGGGCACTCTTATTACAAACCTAGCAATGTGTGCTTTCCACTTCCTGGGGGCACTCTAATTACAAACCTAGCAATGTGTGCTTTCCACTTCCTGGGGGCACTCTTATTACAAACCTAGCAATGTGTGCTTTCCACTTCCTGGGGGCACTCTTATTACAAACCTAGCAATGTGTGCTTTCCACTTCCTGGGGCACTCTTATTACAAACCTAGCAATGTGTGCTTTCCACTTCCTGGGGGCACTCTTATTACAAACCTATACCAATGTGTGCTTTCCACTTCCTGGGGGCACTCTTATTACAAATCTAGCAATATGTGCTTTCCACTTCCTGGGGGCACTCTTATTACAAACCTAGCAATATGTGCTTTCCACTTACAAATCTGGGGGCACTCTTATTACAAATCTAGCAATATGTGCTTTCCACTTCCTGGGCGCACTCTTATTACAAATCTAGCAATATGTGCTTTCCACTTCCTGGGGGCACTCTTATTACAAATCTAGCAATATGTGCTTTCCACTTCCTGGGGCACTCTATTACAAATCTAGCCATGTGCTTTCCACTTCCTGGGGGCACTCTTATTACAAATCTAGCAATATGTGCTTTCCACTTCCTGGGGGCACTCTTATTACAAATCTAGCAATATGTGCTTTCCACTTCCTGGGGGCACTCTTATTACAAATCTAGCAATATGTGCTTTCCACTTCCTGGGGCACTCTTATTACAAATCTAGCGATGTGTGCTTTCCACTTCCTGGGGCACTCTTATTACAAATCTAGCAATATGTGCTTTCCACTTCCTGGGGCACTCTTATTACAAATCTAGCGATGTGTGCTTTCCACTTCCTGGGGGCACTCTTATTACAAATCTAGCAATATGTGCTTTCCACTTCCTGGGGCACTCTTATTACAAACCTAGCAATGTGTGCTTTCCACTTCCTGGGGCACTCTTATTACAAACCTAGCAATGTGTGCTTTCCACTTCATGGGGCACTCTTATTACAAATCTAGCGATGTGTGCTTTCCACTTCATGGGGCACTCTTATTACAAATCTAGCAATGTGTGCTTTCCACTTCCTGGGGGCACTCTTATTACAAACCTAGCAATGTGTGCTTTCCACTTCCTGGGGGCACTCTTATTACAAACCTAGCAATGTGTGCTTTCCACTTCCTGGGGGCACTCTTATTACAAACCTAGCAATATGTGCTTTCCACTTCCTGGGGGGGCACTCTTATTACAAACCTAGCAATGTGTGCTTTCCACTTCCTGGGGCACTCTTATTACAAACCTAGCAATGTGTGCTTTCCACTTCCTGGGGGCACTCTTATTACAAACCTAGCAATGTGTGCTTTCCACTTCCTGGGGGCACTCTTATTACAAACCTAGCAATGTGTGCTTTCCACTTCCTGGGGGCACTCTTATTACAAACCTAGCAATGTGTGCTTTCCACTTCCTGGGGGCACTCTTATTACAAACCTATACCAATGTGTGCTTTCCACTTCCTGGGGGCACTCTTATTACAAATCTAGCAATATGTGCTTTCCACTTCCTGGGGGCACTCTTATTACAAACCTAGCAATATGTGCTTTCCACTTCCTGGGGGCACTCTTATTACAAACCTAGCAATGTGTGCTTTCCACTTCCTGGGGCACTCTTATTACAAACCTAGCAATGTGTGCTTTCCACTTCCTGGGGGCACTCTTATTACAAACCTAGCAATGTGTGCTTTCCCCTTCCTGGGGGCACTCTTATTACAAACCTAGCAATGTGTGCTTTCCACTTCCTGGGGGCACTCTTATTACAAATCTAGCAATATGTGCTTTCCACTTCCCCTTCCAATATGTGCTTTCCACTTCCTGGGGCACTCTTATTACAAATCTAGCGATGTGTGCTTTCCACTTCCTGGGGGCACTCTTATTACAAATCTAGCAATATGTGCTTTCCACTTCCTGGGGGCACTCTTATTACAAATCTAGCAATATGTGCTTTCCACTTCCTGGGGGCACTCTTATTACAAATCTAGCGATGTGTGCTTTCCACTTCCTGGGGGCACTCTTATTACAAATCTAGCAATATGTGCTTTCCACTTCCTGGGGGCACTCTTATTACAAACCTAGCAATGTGTGCTTTCCACTTCCTGGGGGCACTCTTATTACAAACCTAGCAATGTGTGCTTTCCACTTCATGGGGGCACTCTTATTACAAATCTAGCGATGTGTGCTTTCCACTTCATGGGGGCACTCTTATTACAAATCTAGCAATGTGTGCTTTCCACTTCCTGGGGGCACTCTTATTACAAACCTAGCAATGTGTGCTTTCCACTTCCTGGGGCACTCTTATTACAAACCTAGCAATGTGTGCTTTCCACTTCCTGGGGGCACTCTTATTACAAACCTAGCAATATGTGCTTTCCACTTCCTGGGGGCACTCTTATTACAAACCTAGCAATGTGTGCTTTCCACTTCCTGGGGGCACTCTTATTACAAACCTAGCAATGTGTGCTCTCCACTTCCTGGGGGCACTCTTATTACAAACCTAGCAATGTGTGCTTTCCACTTCCTGGGGGCACTCTTATTACAAACCTAGCAATGTGTGCTGTCCACTTCCTGGGGGCACTCTTATTACAAACCTAGCAATGTGTGCTTTCCACTTCCTGGGGGCACTCTTATTACAAACCTATACCAATGTGTGCTTTCCACTTCCTGGGGCACTCTTATTACAAATCTAGCAATATGTGCTTTCCACTTCCTGGGGGCACTCTTATTACAAACCTAGCAATATGTGCTTTCCACTTCCTGGGGGCACTCTTATTACAAACCTAGCAATGTGTGCTTTCCACTTCCTGGGGGCACTCTTATTACAAACCTAGCAATGTGTGCTTTCCACTTCCTGGGGGCACTCTTATTACAAACCTAGCAATGTGTGCTTTCCCCTTCCTGGGGGCACTCTTATTACAAACCTAGCAATGTGTGCTTTCCACTTCCTGGGGCACTCTTATTACAAACCTAGCAATGTGTGCTTTCCACTTCCTGGGGGCACTCTTATTACAAACCTAGCAATGTGTGCTTTCCACTTCCTGGGGGCACTCTTATTACAAACCTATACCAATGTGTGCTTTCCACTTCCTGGGGGCACTCTTATTACAAATCTAGCAATATGTGCTTTCCACTTCCTGTGTGCACTTTTATTACAAATCTAGCAATATGTGCTTTCCACTTCCTGGGGGCACTCTTATTACAAATCTAGCAATATGTGCTTTCCACTTCCTGGGGGCACTCTTATTACAAATCTAGCAATGTGTGCTTTCCACTTCCTGGGGGCACTCTTATTACAAATCTAGCAATATGTGCTTTCCACTTCCTGGGTGCACTCTTATTACATACCTAGCAATATGTGCTTTCCACTTCCTGGGGGCACTCTTATTACAAATCTAGCAATATGTGCTTTCCACTTCCTGGGGGCACTCTTATTACAAATCTAGCAATATGTGCTTTCCACTTCCTGGGGGCACTCTTATTACAAATCTAGCCATATGTGCTTTCCACTTCCTGGGGGCACTCTTATTACAAATCTAGCAATATGTGCTTTCCACTTCCTGGGGGCACTCTTATTACAAATCTAGCAATGTGTGCTTTCCACTTCCTGGGGGCACTCTTATTACAAATCTAGCGATGTGTGCTTTCCACTTCCTGGGTGCACTCTTATTACAAACCTAGCAATGTGTGCTTTCCACTTCCTGTGTGCACTTTTATTACAAATCTAGCAATGTGTGCTTTCCACTTCCTGGGTGCACTCTTATTACAAATCTAGCAATGTGTGCTTTCCACTTCCTGTGTGCACTTTTATTACAAATCTAGCAATGTGTGCTTTCCACTTCCTGGGTGCACTCTTATTACAAACCTATACCAATGTGTGCTTTCCACTTCCTGTGTGCACTCTTATTACAAATCTAGCAATATGTGCTTTCCACTTCCTGGGTGCACTCTTATTACAAACCTAGCAATATGTGCTTTCCACTTCCTTTCTTGATCATCAATTTTCGGAAGGGAATTAATTCAAAACAATCAACACCAATGTATTTTGTGGTGTTAATAACTGGACTGTGACCAAAATTAAGGTGTAATTTTTGTGAAATCGTGAAATCTCACAATGGCCATTTAATGTCATGTCATTTATTTCATTTATTGATTACAAGTGGTAGCCATACCAACCACAAAGCTAATTTGAACTCTGTATTCTTACTCTTAAACATAACTATTTAATCCAAATCTCATATAGGACGGCAATAACTTGCAAGTTTGCCAAAGATGTAAATTATCATAACTCATTTGCGAGTAGATTTGCGAGTTATTTATTGGATTGGAGTAACTTTGTGAATATAATGGAGTATCTTTAGGTCTTGCATACCTAGGTAAAACTGGTGGAATTGAGGGAATACCAAATGAATGGAGTCGCTGTTGATGGCAGGACGGGGCAATCGAGTGTTACCCTGATCGGAAACGACTGTAACGAGGTCTTTATCATGGGTCTTCTACTCCACCTTTTCCAGATGATGAAGAGACCGGATTCGATTTATTTTTAAAAAAAACAGATTTTAAACACAGGACCTCTCGCATCAAATGTAGAGACCTTAACCAGTGTGTCAGAGTTATTAATTGGCTTCTATCAAGGATGCAATTCTATAAGCTTTATTTACGAGTAGATGTGCGACTTATTTGTTGGCTTGTACCAAAGATGCAAATATACTGGAGTCGTTTGCAAGTAGATTTTCAGGTGTGTCGTATTCAGCTATTTCTCCTTCATTTAGAACAACAATAGTATCAGACTTCAGTATGGTAGAAACACGATGCTGAAATGAAGACATAAAAAAATAGCGAAATATAATTATGTAGCACTGGATATTCAGCATTTTGCTAGCATAAAGTATAGGTGTAGGTGGGGGTGTGTGTGGGTGGGGTGTATATAATTATATATAAACGGTGATAGTATTCAAGTATAGTCCCCTATATATATTATTTGTTTTAATACACTTCAGTTTTTTTACGATTTTTTATTTCTTATGTTTTCTTACAGCAATGGTGATGACAGTCTTATCAAAAAATATGGACTTGACGGCATCTTGGAGTATTGATTCCTGTCAAAATGAAAGAAAATAAAACCATATTGATAATGCATTATAAACAAGATATTTATAGTAACTAAATCAAATACTAAAACAATTGAACATGAAATTAAGTTTATTTTTAAACATTATTTTCAAGCAATCCAAATGTTCACGAACAAATGTTTAATTATTATAACGGTATTATTATTAAATTAGAAGACTTTTTTGGACTTCAACACTACCGTACTTAAAGTTTGATCGCTTACCGTGTATTATTATTATTTTTATTTTTATTATTTAATGGTTTAATTTGTTTATTTATCGCATCACATACCGTATCATAGTCAATAGAAGCCGTGGCTTCGTCCATGATCAGAATTCTAGAATTACGTAGGAATGCACGCACTAAACAGAACAGCTGACGTTGTCCTACACTGAAATTCTCTCCTCCCTCTGATACTTCATAGTCTGAAAATGAAATTATTTAATTCTTAGAAGGATTTCCTTACCGTTTAAAGCTTGTCGTTTAATATGGAAGAATAATAACCAAATTAAAAAAAATTCACTTACAAAACGACTTTTAAAAGCTTTTTTTGAATGTGAAAAGGGCTTTTAAACAAGCCTTTTTTGTTGTAAATGTTTGCACGAGAAAAACAACCGTTGGAATAATAATGTTGGTATGGTTGAAAACGTTGAAAGTAAGTGTCACAGGAATATCAAAAATACATAATTATACATAACAAAATTCATTAATATCCAAAGATGTAATGATCAAACCAATGTAAAAATATTGGGGAGACATGCATGTCGGGAAGATTCATACCAAGGCCAGCATCCAATTGTGATACCACGTTTCCAAGCTGCGCCGATTCCAACGCATCCCATAATTCTTTGTCCGATTTAGAGCCTTCTGGATCAATATTATCCCTGTATGCGTTAGAAATAAATAAGTAAAAAATTGACATGGGTTGGTAACTTTTAAAAGTAGAAAAGAACGGTAATAATCAGCTAGACTTATTAATTACAAAAACATTGAGCCCAAACTTTTTCCAAAGCAGAAGATTGTGATGCAAGCCTTCTGAATTAACTGAATGGTGAGCACTCACTAATATGGAAATTCTGTAGTCCGAAATTTTGCTAGCCTAGCCCGAAGGTTTTCTATTCCGAATTTGCAATTTTACCATTACCTATTCAAGTTGGGTTTTTTTTTAAAGTTCGCTAGTCCAAAAAGGAATTTAAATAAACCGATCCGAAGGTTCTTTAGTCCGGAAAACCAACTATAGACCTTAAGGTCCGTATGCACAAACGAGTTAGACTGGGTCTAAAGTTAGACCTGGTCTAAGTGGAATTTAATACCAGGAGAAAGGACATTTTCCTTTACATTTTCTTAAGTTCTTTTGTATTATTTTTGAACTTTGCATTTAAATCTTTAAAATTTGCTAGCTACTTTAGGAAGGAAATAAGAGTAAAGGTCCATTCCTGGTGGAACTAAATTCTGCTTAGACCAGGTCTAACTTTAGACCCGGTCTAACTCTTTTGTGCATACGGACCTAAATGGCCAAGGTTTTAAAGGATGACTCGAAATTGTCGAAAGCGCCGAAATTGTCTAGTGCAATGACGTCATGGTTACTTGTGCTCAATTGTTGTCAGCCTTCATTGTATTACTAGGACGTCATTGCATTGGACAATTTCGTCGCCCGGGAATTTTGAATATGCGTGTTGAGAGACGGCTGTATATTATTACGTTTTTATGGTCAATAAGTTTGTTTCAAATAAATCGTGCTGGATAATTAATTTATATAATCATAGTAATTTAATATCATACAAGGCATAATGTTGTGACTGCCGGAGACCTTTAATACAATACATGTCTCTCGTTGCCCTATGGTATTTTAGATTGGCATACAGTTACTTTCATGCCACCCAACAGGCGAGAACTCCGTCCAAATATGATGTGTCAAGACACCTGTTTAAAATATGTCATTTTCTGAAGAAAAAAAAGTTTATAGAAATTAGCCACTAAGTTCAGATTTGGTTGCTGATCTGGTTTATACTTATATTTGAGGATGCGGTAGCTTGGCGTAAACCTATTTTAATATCCAGGCTTAAAAGCCTGGATATTAACCCTAGCTATAGGCCTACTCACATGAGTTGTTGCAGAGTTCGGGTAAATTATTTCAAACAAACAAACAAACAAACAAACCTAATAGTTCCTGTAAACAGAATGGGTTCCTGTGGAATAATGGAGAGTCGTCGTCGCAGGGTCCGTAGAGGTAGACTAGCAATGTCTTCACCATCAATAACGATACGACCTGAAGAAATTTAAGTTAAATTCAAGTAAGCGATAAAACTTATTCTCGGAACTTATTCTTGTACATTTGCACTGAAAAAATAAAAAGTAGGTCGCAATTTGATGCCGTAAAATATGTTTACATATTGTGCACACAAACTCTATAACATTATAGAAATGATACATCATCCTAAATTGCAGTAGGCTAATGCTCATTTTTACAATTAAACACTTGATGTACATCATGCAGGAATAGGCCATGATTTTGTGTGGTCTTTTCAGTCAGTTGTTGTTGTTTGATATCTATATCTAGCACTGAGCAATACTTCGACTTAAAATGTAGTTCTTGTATGTACAACATACCTTTGTAAGTGTCTATCACCCGAAATAGCGTCAAAGTTAATGATGATTTACCACTTCCGGTTCGACCACAGATTCCGACCTGAAATTGCATACAAATAGGTGAGCTTTACACCCTAGCCGTAACCGTAACACAGTTAAGACCCCGGGATAAGACTCTAACATTAGTCCTGACCCAGGGGCGTAGCAAGAGCCTCGGTGGCTCAGTGCGGGACCCTTTTAACATCTCCTAAATCCTTTTATTTTCGCTTTTGCTCGCCCCTGAAACCTCGGGCCCATGGACTTCGTCACCCTGTCCACCCGCTTGCTACGCCCCTTTTTGATCCTAACCCTAGCCCTAATTTATATTTCATAACCCGATTCTCGACATAGCGAATGTTCGACAAATGTTCGACCAATGTCATCCGAGTGTATTTATAGGTCTATTATAGGCATCGATTCAAAACAATGGGCAGTGGCTTAAAAATAAGTTCATATTTTATGCTACATTGGTTCAATGATTACTCAGAGAAGATCATCATTTTCTCTGGATTTCCACAGGGTAAACAATCGATTTAAAAATGCCTATAGTCCAAATGTCTTTTAAGCCACAATGGTCAAGCAGGGTATGCCCGATATGTCGAAGTCAAGGTTCGCTATGGCCAATATGTATTATATTCGACATAGCGAACCTTATGTATATTCGACATAGCAAACCGTCCACACAGAGAACCTAATTTCATATTCGACATAGCGAAGCTTCGACCGCATAGCGGGCACTGTTTTCTTGGAAATAGGCCCATATTCTTGAATAAATTCTCATCAAAAACTTTAAATTCTTGTAAACTTGATAATTATGTGCAAATGCCGGCCCTTGCTGTAGCAAAAAGGGTAACATGGCTACTCTATCATGCCTATTAATTAAAAAACATTTTACCTTTTCGCCTGGTTTTATATAGAGATTAACCGCTCTCAAAACGCAAGGTAAATCGGTCGCGTATCGGACATGAATATCTTCCATCTTTATTTCACCTCGATGAGGCCAGCTACTAGCTGGCTCTTTACCTACAATGAAAGTGAAAGATTATTAAGAGGAGATCAGAAGCGTAAGTCTTCCATCAACGTTGGATTCACCACAGGCCACAGTGGGTTCGGGCCCAGGGGCTGCGATTGGGGGTGAGGGATCAGGAGGAACAAAATAATTTTATTTTATTTTGATATATAAAAAAAGGGAAAAGGAAATTGAATTAAGTTGTAATTTGCATTTTCCTTTGGCCCGGTTTTAGGACACAATTGTCCTATATTTTTAGCAATTAAATTGCACATTTTCGCGCCGCTTCGCGCGCATTTGTGCCGGTAGAGTCATTTGATGATACTTATCATGCTTAAGGATCTTGAAGCAAGAATTCTTGAACAAAAACTAGGTTACAGTGCTGGGGTGGGGTGTAACACTTTGAACATAAGAGCCAGGAGAACAATCATGTTGCCGTAATGGCCAGGAGGCGTAATTTCTTTCTGCAACCATAATGGGCCGCAATGCGATAACACATAGTACATGTAATTATAGGCCTATGAGGCTAGATATAACACGAGTTTATTACCATTATTATTTCCTCTTACTTAATAAAATAAAAAGAAATCGATAGAATTAAAATTCTACAACGGTTTACCTGGTGTTCGAACCCACAATCTATGTACCCATAGTCTAATGCCTACACGACTGTGCTATGATTCGTTGTGCCAGAAAGGTGTTTGTTTATGATACTTATTGATTACGGAATAAAGTGCATACACACAATATATTATTACTAGTATATTAGTACTAATAAATACGAATATAATCCTAACCCTAACCCTAATCCCTAACCCTTACCCTAACACTAACCCTAAACCCTAACCCTAACCCTAACAATAACCCTAACCCTAACCCTAACCATAACCCCTAACCCTTACCCTAACCCTAACCATAAGACCCTAACCATAAGACCCTAACCCTAAGACCCTAACCCTGACAATAATGAACCTTGCCTCGGACTATGCGGTTAGTGATATCTTGCGGCCCATAATGGTTGCAGAAAGAAATTAAGCGGCCAGGAGCTAGTAAAAGGTAAATCCGGCCTTGCTTTCATCATGATTCTCATTATGAAATAACAAAACTGGTTTTGGTTTTCTCACCTCCCTTTGGTTCATTAGGTAACTCAGTATAATATTGAATTCTTTCTACCGCATTCATCAGAATCTCAGTGTCAGCAGAGAATCGAATCGTACACCACAACATATATGGAAGCTGTAAGATTGAAAATTGTGATTTTTTTTAAGGAAGTGATAACGTAATGTTTTAAGGTGGTACTACACCCCTTGATAAATTTGTGACTATTGTTGCATTTTTCTCAAAAAATAATAACACACTGGTAACAATGTATATTATAGGTGCAAGGAATCCAGTTACTACACTGGAATTTCAGTGACTCCAGACAAGTGGTACGTTAGTTATGATAGGAAAAGAGATACCGCTAGAATGTACCTCGTTTCTTAGCTTATATAATGAACCATTTGTCTTGAATCACTGACATTTCAGTGAAGTAATTGGAAACTTGGCCCTGTTATATGCATAACTTTTGTTACCAGTGTGTGGTTATTTTTTTGAGAAAAATGCAAAATTAGTCACAAAATTTATGAGGGGGTGTAGTACCACCTTAACCCTAACCGCCTGAGGGCTTTTTGGCGACGGGAAGGGAAAGAAGGAAGGAATAAAGAGAGAAAAGAAGGAAAGAAGTTGTTTGCTCTGGGTGGGATTCGAACCCGAGACCCCTCGCATGCCAGGCACTGGGTCGGCGACACTTTGCCACGGGTCTTGGGCTTCGCTGGCCAGCGAAACCGTGCCTGGATATCACTTAGGGCGATTGCGTCATCACACCACGTGGGATGCATGCACGAACAGCGCATATCAAGTAGTATTTTGTAGTATACCGTCCTGTTAGGGTTAAGGAAGCCTATATTGAGTTTCGATAGTGGTAACCTAACCCTAACCGCCTAAGGGCTTTTTGGCGACGGGAAGGGACAGAAGGAAGGAATAAAGAGAGAAAAGAAGGAAAGAAGTTGTTTGCTCTGGGTGGGATTCGAACCAGAGACCCCTCGCACGCCAGGCACTGGGTCGGCGACACTTTGCCACGGGTCTTGGGCTTCGCTGGCCAGCGAAACCGTGCCTATATATCACTTAGGGCGATTGCGTCATCACACCACGTGGGATGCATGCACGAACAGCGCATATATCAAGTAGTATTTTGTAGTATACCGTCCTGTTAGGGTTAATTAAATTTTAAAGTTTTTTAAACAAACTGTAGAAAGTTACGTTGCCGAAGCAAGTTATTCCACTTGACTTGGTCGGTGACTTTGTAAAACATATAATTGACAGTCGATCAAGGACATTCATTTTGCCAACAAAAAATAATTTCTTGTTGTAAATGGTTCATTCATTAGTTTAAAACCTTATTTTCAAAATTAATCTGAACTGGAATTGATATTTATACTCAATTTGCTACGTTTAATACATCCGATACCACCGGACCTCATCATGCATCTGATTGATGATGGTATGACGTCAGACGACGGGAAGGTCTTGCAATGCCAGGTCCCATGCTTGTGACAAAAAAGGGGGACTCCGCTTCCAAATGTCACGCGCATAGAACCCAAAATTACAAGATCTTTCCCGTCGTCTGACGTCACACCATCACCAATCAGATGCTTGATGACGTCCGGAGGTATCGGACTCAACGTAGGGAAGTGAGTTACAAATTTAAGTTCCAGTTTCGATTGATCAAAAAAATAAAATAGATTTCATTTTTGACATACGTAAATGAAACCCTATAAGTTTATTGCCTAGATCGTTTTGCACAGCTTTACACCAAAAGGTTTGCAAGCTCAATTCAAGGAGAAATGTAAATACCAAATTAAAAATGCCTGTCGAAGCTTGTGTAGTAAGACAGTCGTATTATTATATGTACTAAACGCATGACTTGCAAGAATTATGGCGAAAACAATTTCAAATTGAAATCAGTAAGCGAGTGTTGTTGTTTTTTTAATCACAAATTGAATATTCTTTCAAAATACTTGTTGGACTTACGTTATCACCCGTGAATTGCAAATTGAGATCACAATTTAAGCGGGCGGGTGGGTGTGTGTGTGGGGGGGTAGGGATGTTCGGGCCTATATTTTAACCGCGTTTTCAGGATAAATTGACTTACCGTAAATGCATATGATAAGACTAAGCCGACGTAACTAACGTTTAACCTTCCCGTCTCAGCCATAACAACAGACGTTATACTTGCCATTAACATTAATGTCGCTGATACAAAAACCTAAAAAAAACCCCAATTTTACACATTATAGTATATTATTACGCGCAATTTGTGTTCAAAGCACACATTACTAGATTTGTAATTAAAGTGCACCCAGAAAGTGGAAAGCACATATTGCTGGATTTGTAATAAAAGTGCACCCAGGAAGTGGAAAGCACACATTGCTATATGCAGTGCACCCAGGAAGTACAAAATATGCAATGCTCTATTTGTAATTAATACTCACCACCAAGGCAGTAACTTTGGCGCTATTCACAGAAATGAGATATCATTATTACTGGGCTTATTTTTTCATATGAGTGCACATCGTCTACAAAAAGGTGGAGGTTGCTTTTATTTTGTGATGTCTTTATGAAGATTTGGACGAAAAGCTAGGGACGTATTAATGGTGGCATTTATACGGCACCTTTCACGTGTATCAAAACGCTTTACATTATATTCCGCTGTCGTTAGAATATGTTAGCTGCCATACAATGCACAAGGCGGCGCTCAATGGACACTATTCATAACAGCTCCCCATTTCACCACAGAGAGGCAAGTAAATGTAAAGCGCCTTGCCCACTGTGCACAACACAGTGGCCCGCCGGGAATCGAACTCGCAATCATTTGATTTAACGAGGCAGAGCCCGTACAGCTGCGCCACGGTGCATCCACAAGTTTGGTATCAAATGAAAGGGAATAAATACGTACCACTCTGTTACCCATCCATCCATTACACGCAGATAGGTAGAGAAAAGCCGTATTGTTGACATCGATCCTCTGTAGCAGTTCGTTAAACAAGCGCTCTTGTGCTCTAATTTTACGGGATACATAAGTGACATCAACAAAAAAGCAAGATTGGTTTTTATATTTGAAACAGGGCCAACGAAAATGATGGATAGTTGTAGACGAAACTTTTGAAGATGGAGTCCAGTTAATCCACCGGAACTTTGATGTTGAAATGCTGGAACCCCCGGGGGAACCCAAAGTTACGAGCCCATGAGTTTTTGCGATAAGAACCACTGAAACAATACTGGACTTGTTTATACTCATTTTAACGGGTTTTTTATGCAGATTTCAAATATTTTTATGGTACTGAAAACGTAAAATGTTTTTTTTATTATTTAAAAAATCGGAACTTGTCATTTGCAGTCGACAAACTTTAACACAATAGGCCTACTATCAGATTGATACCTTCGTGTCTCTAAATTACTAAAAGGCAAGCAATACGGATAAAGTGACTTACTTGTAGGCTCTTATAGTCGACAGGCCTCCCAGTGTTTCTGAGAAATGGGCGAATACTGGCGACTTCGTTATGCTGTTAAGGCGCTGTAATTCCCTTAAAAAAGTAGCACAGAAATAGTCAGCTAATTTGGCAACGGAGGTTAAGAAATAATATATAGCTCATTTATTTTTAACATTTTTACCAAAATATGATAAAATAAAATAACTGTCAGGGAGCATTATTTTCTGTCCATTTTAAGCCGAAATAATGAGGTGACATTAAAGAAACTTCGCCAGCTATCTTAACGTGGAGCTCTATGGGGATTTTGATGTCGTAAACGACATTAAGTAAAAAGCCCTTCAAACACAATGGATTTGGCCGATTCTATTGGGACATGTGCAAACGTTTCAAATATGCCCCAAAAAAATCAGGTTTGATAAAAATTAACCAATTTCATTCAAAAGATCGTATATTATGACTTTAAGCTACATTATGTTACCGGGAATTGCTCAAAAAATTGCTCGAAGTGAATCTGCCTTTGTTGTTAGCCCTAAAATCGTGATATTACAGCAAGTATATGCTTATATTGTTTTGCATAGGCTACCTATTCTTATACTTTTATGTAGACTGGCCCCCAGTCTCGGTTCGGTTCCATCTCTGGATAATGTAACAATAAATAATTACGTAATGCCTTATGAAAAAAATGCCAACTCCCCCCTTATTTTCTTCAATGCCAACAACCCATTCCTCTTCATCCACAAATCGACGCCACTAATTACACCCACCACAGTCAACCATGCAGCAATATAGAAATATACTCGTATTATAAGTGAACGCGAAAGTCCATTGAGCGCTGATTTTTTGATTGGGTTGATTTTTAATGCTATGTAATCTACATTACCAGTCGTTCTCCACGGACCCGAGGGAGGGTCTAACTTTTATGTGACATACCTGGATGATGCGATGAACTGTTTGTAAATAAGCCAAAAGGCAATAGCTACAGGTATCATTTCTAGCAAGAAAATAGGCTGGACAGCGGCAATGGCGATTAAGAATGACGGCAGTGAAACGATGAAAAAACTGAGACTGAAAAGTGTTACCAGCAATTTCTGAAACAAGAAATGCAATGTAATGTCATGTAATGCAATTTGATATAATGTAATGTAATGTATTGTGATGGGATGGGATATATTGTAATTTCATGTGCTGTAATGTAATGTAATGTAATGTAACATAATGTAATGTTATGTAATGTAATGTAACACATGTAATGTAATGTAATGTGATGTAATGCAATGTAATGTACGTAATACAATGTGATGTAATGCCATGTGTTCAATGTGACATAATTGCAATAAAATATGATGTAACATAATGTAATGTAATGTGATGTAATGTAATGTAATGTAATGTAACACATGTAATGTAATGTAATGTAATGTAATGTACGTAATACAATGTGATGTAATGCCATGTGTTCAATGTGACATAATTGCAATATAATATGATGTAACATAATGTAATGTAATGTAGCGTTATGCCATGTGATGGGATGCAACATAATACAATGTATTGTAATGTGATGTAATGTAATATAATGTAATGTAATACAGTGTAATGTAATGTAACATAATGTAATGTAATGTTACATAATGTAATGTAATGTAATGTAATGTTATATAATGTAATGTAATGTAATGTAATGTAATGTAATGCAATGTAATGTAATGTAATGTAATGTAATGTAATGCAATGTAATGTAATGCAATATAATGTAATGTCATGTAACGCAATGTGACATAATGTAATGTAATGTAATGTAATGTTATATAATGTAATGTAATGTAATGTACTGTGACATAATGCCATGTGATGCAATGTGACATAATGTAATGCAATATAATGTAATGTCATGTAATGTAATGTGACATAATGTCATGTGATGTGATGTAACATAATGTAATGTAAGATAATGTAATGTGATATAATGTAATGTAATATACTATAATATAATTTAATGTAATATAATGTAATGTGGTGTAATGTAACTTAATGTAATGTAATGTAATGTTATATAATGTAATGTAATGTAATGTTATATAATGTAATGTAACATAATGTAATATAATGTAATGTAACATAATGCAATGTAATATAATGCAATGTAATGTAATGCAACGTGATGTAGTGTAACGCAACACGCACTTGCGTGTGATGACGTGGTCTCAAAATGCGAAAATGATATATTTGGCCTTCTTGAATAATAGCCTTCGCGATTCGAAAAGTACGTATCAAAATAGAGCTTTTACAGAACGTGTCTTAGTCTTAAAATTTGCCTCATACATAATGTCATAATAAGCCTGTTTTACTTACAATATCTACAATATGAGTATCGCTTGACAATCTGTTCATAGTGCGTCCTACTGGTGTTGTGTCGAAAAACCTGTACAAAATGGAACAGAACAAAATATACGTGAGCATAATACTCGTAAGCCTAATTTGGAACACGAACAACTGAATCAAGGAACCGAACAATATTTATTTGGGAGCGTAGGAATAAAAGGGAAACAAAATATTACAAACATAAAATAATGGGAACACATATTTTTATGAATACAGCCGAGAAAACACAGGCAAATAAGAAATGTTTAAAGTGACAGGCAGTGTGACTCTAAATGGGAAAATTTAGACATTTAGAACAGAAATATGTAGTTTCCATCAAAGAAATTAGAGTAAGATGGTATGGACAAAAATGGATGTATAATCTAATTTGGAGCTTTTCTCAAAAATTGTCAGGAATCTGCTGTGCTAGTTGGATTTCTGGCGCCATTTCCCTTCTGAAAATGTATACTTTTATGTGCTTTATATATCATTACTTTTAAAGATACACTACAAAATAAGGCTTAAAATTTCCTACTTAGAGTGACCCTTTCTGCCACCTTAAGGGACAAAAAATCAGTCTGAAAATATGTAGATTGATGCGTCCATGCATAATTGTAAAAACAATATAAAACATAGACAGCAAAAAAAAAAAAAAATTGAAACAATTCACTTGTTACTACTTTTCATAACATAACATAACATAACATAACATAACATAACATAACATAACATAACATAACATAATATAATATAATATAATTATAATATAATATAATATAATATAATATAACATAACATAACATAACATAACAACAGGTATTTATATGCGCCTTTGCCTAAAATAGAAAAGAAAACCAAAAAATAGGCTACAGAAAGCAATGGCAGTAAAAATTACGGAAATAAGTGAGTTTTGATCAATGACTTTTATGCTGATGGCATTCTTGATTGTAGATTGTAAACCATTCCAAAACATTGGAGCAGTCACTGAAAAGGCTATATCTCCATTATCATGTTTATAGATACAATAATATCCCCAAGTATTTACCTTAGAGGTGATCCGAAGATGTTCCTGATCATCTCTGAATGGATATTCTTCGCAGCGATAAACATCGCAGTGACACCAGCCATAGCCATGAAAAATGTTGATGCTAAAAGACCCAACGAGAGCCATCCATATACAGCGATGTAGTACAGGTTATCAACTTCCATGGTCTGCGAATAAAATGCAAAAATATTCAAATTATTAAGTAATCATTCATACAAATATAATTATGTATACCGGGAACTAAATGACCCGACGAAATGAGTTCAATGGTTTGTTTCTCTTGAAATGACACAACAACCAATATAATTGAATACCTGAGTGGAAGAAGGGCCCAACTCCAATTTTTTACAAAAATGAGTTAGACCCAACATTTTATTGCTAGCAGACTGTTCTTCCTTGTGTGTGAAAGATGAGCCAAAATTCACTCTCTAAATAGTCTTCCACGTACATTTAATCATGGTTTTCATGGAAGAAAAGCCCAACTCCATGGAGTTGGGCCCTTCTTCCACAAATATTGGATTAAAGAGGAATTTTGTACATCCATGAAATCTGCTTTTCACTACAATAAACTTTCTTGCTAACATATTTACATGCTTCTACTTGTGCAATTAATGGATAATTACCTAATTTCTGTAGCTATTTATAACACATCTGCTTACGGAACTGGCACTTGCAGTATATTAGTGGAAGAAGGGCCCAACTCCAGCTCGTATTAAGACCTGTACCGTTGCCATGGAAACATCATAATAAATTTCGAATGTATGTGATATTGTATGTTCATGTATTAAAGGTCCCCTGAATATGAAAACATTCGGTCTATAAAACTTTTCCAAATATTAAGTTTTTTCTTAATATCTCGAAAACAGTTTTGATGGAGTTGGGCCCTTCTTCCACTCAGGTATTCAATTATAGGCTTACATGTCGGCAAACTTAATTTTGAATATTTTTGAACTGGTGCCACATTTTAAAATCTAAATTCTTTTAAGATCTCAGTAACATTTTCGTCATTCAGGTGTTCTTTAGAATATGTAACAACAATTTGAAACTTTGGAAACTTTGGAGATATTTTAATATCTCCAACGTTCCCCAATTTAAACAACGTTCCCCAATTTAAAAGGTTAAAACCTTTTAAATTGGGGAACGTTGTTTTTGGACCACATTGTATTTTTAATGTGAAACTCGATCCATTTCAAGCGTAGAACTACCGGTAGTTTACTTTACATATTGAAATGATCATTTTCTTTTACGTACAAGGTATGTGTCTCGATATATAAAATTGGTAAATGGAACTGGCGTACTTTACCCCACTAAAAATGTAAGACTTTGTCAGCTATTTTGTGCCTATATATACTCTTACGGTGCAACTAATAAGAACCTTGTTGGTCCCGCAGACAGTACCCTCAGGGAAAAAGGGTTCTCTAATGGTTCTTTATTGTATTCAGGAACCCAAAAAGAAGAACCTTTAAATATGTCCCTCGAATGACAGCTGAAGAAGCCCATTATGCACCACCTTTTTCTAAGAGTGTATTAAAGAACATAATATAACAGAAGGATCAGTATCGAAGCCTGGATTTTAGTGGGGGCAAAGCCAAATTTTCGTGTCCATTTGTCATTTTTTGTCCTATTTTTAGTCGTTCTAATGACACTCTACTCTTTGTCGTCCCCATTTTATCCCTGATAAATTTCTGTCTGTGTGTGTGTGGGGGGGGGGGGGGATTTGCCCCCCGGCTCCCCCCTGGCTATTAAGGGTTACATACACGTTAATTTTGAGAAAATGAAACTTACACTATTTGCCGTTACATTCAAGTTTTCACCCGCTTCAGACCATAAGGCTAACCAGAAGACTTTACCCAGACTACAGCCTTCTAGTGCAAGTCGAAATATGAAGTAGGTTATCACAATAGGCCAGCCCATAGATTTCACCAGGTATTTATACACTCGAAAAGACACTGATCCCCTTTCTAGTTCTTCATCTTGAGTCAGTTGCCCATCAAAATTCAACGCCTGGTCGTTCGAATAATCTGTAGTTAAAACAATTATTGGTCTATGCTATAGATACAATGGAGAAGTTCGTTAGTTCTATTTTTAGCATCCACCCACCCCAGGGAAAAGTTACGGGACTGTTTTATTTGGGGACAGATCACTATTCCGAAGGACCGATATACCGAAGGTTCATTCCGCCGAAAGTGTATTACTCCGAATTTACAACAAGGTTCGTTATTCCGAAGGTCAATACTCCGAAGGTACGTTGCTCCAAAATTCGGAGTAATGAAGTAGGAACAGCAGCAAAATGACGTCAATACAACGTTGGAACGTTGTATAATGGTTGTAGGATGGTTGCCGGGGATGGTTGTATATGAAAGGTTGTTTTTTTGGGTGTATTTCAAATGGTTGGTTTAACGTTGTAATAACATAATTTTACGACCGTGGGCAAATTTTGGGTGGTTTAACGTTGTAATAACTCACGATCGTAAAATTACATAAATAGACTTCTCCTTACACATTGGAATGTTTTAAATCTCTGCGAGTATTCCTTATTTTACCTTTCTTGACGCCTTTTCCAAGGACCTTTTGATGGACCTGCTTAATCAATGCATTCCTTTCCTCCATGACGTCAGATTCTGATCCTGAAGCTTCAGACTCGCTCATTTCTACCAATGATTGCTTCCAACTGGCAAAGAGTGTTGGATCTGAAGAGCTCACTTCATCGAAGGTGCCGTCGTGGACAATAACACCATGTTGCATCACTAGTACCTGTGCCGGTCGATTTGCCGTAAGAATTGCGCGGAATTTGCATTTGCACAGTTATAAAAAGAGAATGACGTTAAAAATAATTAGTATTGATTATAATATTTGTTTATTATTGTGTACCGGTACTCAGTTTTGAAAGTCTTTCAAATTCAAGGCTCTAAGTGCGTGGCTTTACAGGTTGAATTAAATTTCTTTCGTCATAGCTAATTACGTCGCCTTTTGGGTGCAATATCCTGTACCATTAATTTCCTTGTTTTCGCGTACTGACGAAACGCATATACCTATAAACCGTCCATTAGTGTTATACTGACAGACGAGGGCGACATTCCGAATTTTCGGCAGTGCAAAACTGTTCTGCCATTGTCGCCGCGTCGTTGGTTGAAAATGCATCCCGAATCTGCCGCACATCCCCGTACCCTCGTTTCCACTAAGACCCCCGATACGATAGAGAGAACCATCGGTAGGCCTACGCTATGAACAAATTAAACTTGGTGCCTTACGTTTACAAAAGAACGTCATGTGAAGTATTTACAGAGAACAGCTCAAGATATTGAGACACTTTACCTTGTCTGCGTATTGCAAGAACTGCAACTGATGCGTTACCAAAACAACGGTGTTGCCTTCCTTAATAAGAATACCAATGATGCCTTCTTTGAATAGATGACCTCCAACATGGACATCAAGAGCAGACAAAGGATCATCCTAATATCAGACAAAATGAGATTATTATTACTATTTCCATGATCACAAATGAGTTCATTTGTCGTGCACAAAAAAAGTTGAGATTTTTATACAAAAAAATTCTTGCAGATTAATTCGTTTAGCAAAAATATCGTCAAATTTGAATTACGTTCTGGTGTACCAGAACGCAATTACAACAGTGGCCTGTGGAGCAATGTAATATGCCTACACATAATCATGCGCGGGATGCATAACTGGCAAACACAAAATCGGAATCAACTCAAATTTTGTGAATAAGCCTTTTTCGTAGATATCTACTGAAAAATGTCACAAAAAGAGGATGCTAGGATCACAAAATACTCCTTTTAAGGACCCTACAGACTTTTTACCCTCCACAAAAGCATTACAATAGATTGGTCTTACTTACAATAATACATGTTTGTACAGCCGACTGTATCGGTAAAATAGTTGTTCAAACTCCAAACAATGGGATTCTGCGGTATCTGCATTTGACGACGATCTACTTACCAAAAGCACAATTTCTTTTTCCGAATACATAGCTCTAGCCACACTAACTCGTTGTTT
This sequence comes from Amphiura filiformis, assembly GCF_039555335.1. Lineage (NCBI taxonomy): Eukaryota > Metazoa > Echinodermata > Ophiuroidea > Amphilepidida > Amphiuridae > Amphiura > Amphiura filiformis. Next base: position 7,680,969 of record NC_092630.1, on the reverse strand, counting down.
CTGGCCACCACTCAAGTTGATGCCCTTTTCACCAATCTCGGTTGAATCTCCTGCCGGAAGAATGTCAATGTCTTGCTGAAGTGCGCATGCGTCAATAACCTGTTTGTATCTAATGGATGGAAGAAAAAACGGTATAATTATGACTGAAAATGATACTCAACAATACATGTGTGCATTGTGCACAATTTCTAGACAAAATTCAAACTTGCTTAATTAGAAAAAAAACCTAGACACGATAGAGCGACTTTTGTTTATGCTTTAATAAAAAAATGTGTAAGAAAACTCCTGCAATGTAAACTAAATCAAGACAATGTGGTCCAGTTGTAATGAAAATGTTGAAATCATTTAAACTTTAGTTCATATAAACCTTGTTTTGTTGTATGGCTTCCCAAATAGTATATTTTCCTGTAGCGATGCGTTGACAATCCATGCTGTTTGTGCAGAATAAGCCACTCCATTGTTTTCACTGTTTTAAAAAAAAAAAATAATAATAATAATAATAATAATAATAATAATAATAATAATAATAATAATAATAATAATAATAATAATAATAATAATAATAATAATAATTAATAAGATACAGAAACAACAGAAAAATTACCATTATCTGGTGTTCGCCCGTATGTGAAAACGGTACACACTTTGTGCTTACAACAATTATTTACTAGTTACCACAACTTCGCCTTTAAGAATAAGCTTGCTTCTCATATCATAGCCTCTAGATATAATGAAATCTTACTTGTTGACAAAGACCGTGCCTCTCAGCGTCGTCATTTCTCCGATGATGGCGGATAACAGGGACGACTTGCCACTACCAACTGCACCAACAACCATTATCAGTTTCCCTAAAAGAGAATGTAAAAATTATAATTTGAAGTCAAGAGAGCGTTACCACGGGTCCATTTCACTAAACTTTACGAAGCTTCGCATGTCTCGAACTCGTTTGTAACTTACAACGAGTCGTTAGTTCCATTTTACTAAACTTACTTACGAAACCCTTCGTAAGGGATTTAAGCCTACTTCAGGAACCTTTCGTTAGCCAGACCAGCGAAAGACCCGTGGCTAAGTGTCGCCGACCTAGTGTTTGCCATACAAGGGGTCTAAGGTTCGAATCCCACCCGGAGAGCAAACAATTTCTTTGTAAAGCAAAACTTCTTTATTTGTTTTCTCTATTTATTCCTTCCTTCTTTCCCTTCCCGTCGCCAAAAAGCCCTAGGGGCGTTAGGGCTAAATTAATAAAGAAATAGCATTTCTTGACAATTTAACACCCGTTTATATCATGTCAGAACTTTAAAAAATTGTATTACCTTTCTCAATACCGATGTTAATGTCTTTAATGATAGAAGTTTTACTCCCTCCATCCCAGGTAAAACATCCTTCAGATACCTATACAAAGAAAGGAAAAACATTTATGAGACTTATGGAATTATTTTCAGAATATATAGACCTAGTTATTGTGAAAGAAAACATGCATGCAGGACATCGCAAATAGACATAGTAACTTTTATTTTGCCAAATATTGCATGCGATATTAGATTTTCTGTCAGTGATTTTTGATCATACTCTCTTTGTTACCGTACCATATTGCATACCAATATCTATAATATGCTTTTCATGTTGCACTTCAAACTTGACTAATATACCTTGATTACGGTTGGATCAGCTTCGATTGCACTTATCCCCGAGTGAGCAAAACCTGTGTTCGAAAATAAAGTTAGAGTGATTGTTGGTAATAACAATTAGGAAAATGTAAGATGGGAAAAAAGAGTTAAAAACGGTCACTAGTATATGACAAAACATATCGAGGGGTCAGTGACACAAAGACGTAACTCCGTTTTGGCCATTCTGAGAAACGATAATGGTCCACATTGAGTTATGGTCTCTGCTTCACTGGCCACTGATTTCAATGGGCTGCTAAATGGAGTTACTTCTTTGTGCTTATCATGTTATTGGAAAGTGCTCATGTTTATGACAATTTTGATATCAAAATATCATTTTCGCACAAATTGGAGTTACGTCTTTGTGTCACTGACCCCTCGATATAGGCATATGCAAATTGAGCAAAAAATGAAAGTGTATTGACTTTTGTGCGACTTTAAACCAAATTAGAACAGAATTAAGACTTTACCAGTGTAACGTATTAAATTTTATAGTATAGCCCTACTCTATTTGAAACATTACGTGGGCAGTGCCTTATCAAATCGAAGCAGAAAGACCTGTGAAAAAACCAAAATCACCGGTCATATATTCGTCATCCTAATTGTTCACCTGTTTTAACCAGTCAATAGATTTTTTAAGGCACTGACCACGTAATGAAATCTTCAAGGAGAAGACTTCAGAAATTTGTTGGGACTTATTGATTTTATTGGCTCAATAATATTACAATATGTTATACGTAACAACTATTCATTGCAGGCCCTATATCAATTTTGCTACGTATTATAAAGCCGTTTCTACGCATTTTGGCGGTAACATGTAGGCTATAACCCAGTACGGCCAAAGTTTTAATTGAAGCCATAATGTGTGATTTGCTCCACAGCGGTCAGCAACGCCCTCAATTTTCCTCGAATTTATACTTTTTGCATGATTGTAATGCCCAATGGTGTATTAAAATACCATGTGGGTCACATATTGTCCCTGACATTCTAGCAAACTAGTAAATTAATTATATCAGGGGCAAGAAAAGGACCTAACATAACGACATGCACGCTAAGTTATTTACCCGTGTGTGTTTTATGTTTAGTCATCATCAATGGAGTAGTTTCGTCTTCTTCACCAGAAGAAAATCCTTTCCATCTACGTTTCCAGTTGAATTTAAAACCCTGCGTACAAGAAGAAAACAAACCGAAATGACCAGAACGAATTACAAAACAATGCTACACATTATGACACTTGGAATTAAAAAAAAAATAGTTTGAACTTTGAGTGTTCAAACTATTTTCCTCAATAATCGCACTCCGTGTGTGAGATATAACCAAATCAGGTCTGATTATGCCCCCTTGTATGCTGGTGTCCCTCAAGGTACTAAACTTGGTCCCACCATGCATATCAGTGATAGTCCTTTTACGCAGGGGTAAAGTATAATTCATCTGGTCAAAGTTTTAGACGGAACACACTTGATTTTCTATGTTGTATGGTTTCATATACGCAGGCTGCGTCGAAACACAAGCATGAGGTGTTTTTGATTTTGGTTTTGGTAAGACGTGCGGCAGTGATTCTAAATGCAAATATGACCTCAAAATTAAACCAAAGTTGACAACCACGCCTAAAATATACACCAATGAACTAAAACTTCTGTTTAACGAGGCTTAAGTTGCAAACAAATTTGGGGAAAATGAAATTTTTCAAGAGTTTCGGAGAAAAGTTAGCAATGACATTCCTTCTGCTGATAAATGTCTGCCCATTGTGAGTTATAGTTTTATAACGGAGAGCCTGAAAATCCTTCCATTCTCGTACAGCTTGAAACACTAATAAGAACCCAGCAGAATTTGAACTTCTTATAGTTGTGGAAATTCAGAGCTATTCAGTAACGTGAAATACACTATGGACCACAATGGTCTCATCCCAATGGCATAGTTCAATAACCTCAATTAAACAGTAATAATGCAAAATTTGACCTCAAGTTGCAGAGTATGAGTTTTTGTACCCACATTTTCAAAGGTTATTCAAAGAATGTACAAACGTATTGGGGTCAAAGAACTGTGCCCTGATAGATGGGCATGTTGTGGATCCTAGTGATCGCTCATATCATACCTTACTAGTACTACCATTCTGGAATGCTACTCGTAGGCTTGAACTCTCTTCGCTTTGTGACGTTGTGTCTGCTGACGTCTCTATTTCGGAGTGTGTGAAAAATTTGGTCAAACGCCGAGTCGCCACCACAGCATTCACCAGAGTGGACAATACAGTCGGGAATTGATACAGTGGGTCTACTAGGAGATTTACTAAAACAATAACCGTAAACGCTAAGCTAGGTGTGATATCATTGCCCGTTATATATGGATAGGTAGCGAAGAGCTGAAAATAAAAACAAAATCGCATCAATTTCATTAATCATATGCTGCAAAATCGCAGCTGTCCAAAACGCATGAAATACATACCTACTCAAGCTTTGAGTCTATAGCATATATATGCCTAAGTAAATAATAGCTCATTCCTTTAAACACTATCCCTAGCATAACACCTTTTAATGGATACAACCACTTGATCACCAATTGGCTGCGTATAGCAGATAACTAAGTAAATAATAACTAATTCCTTCAACCACTGCCCTTAGCATAACACCTTTACTGAATGTCACCGCTTGACTACCAATTGGCTGCGTAGCAGATAACTAAGTAAATAATAACTAATTCCTTCAACCACTGCCCTTAGCATAACACCTTTACTGAATGTCACCGCTTGACTACCAATTGGCTGCGTAGCAGATAACTAAGTAAATAATAACTAATTCCTTCAACCACTGCCCTTAGCATAACACCTTTTACTGAATGTCACCACTTGACTACCAATTGGCTGCGTATAGCAGATAACTAAGTAAATAATAACTAATTCCTTCAACCACTGCCCTTAGCATAACACCTTTACTGAATGTCACCGCTTGACTACCAATTGGCTGCGTAGCAGATAACTAAGTAAATAATAACTCATTTCTTCAACCACTGCCCTTAGCATAACACCTTTTACTGAATGTCACCACTTGACTACTTAATTGGCTGCGTAGCAGATAACTAAGTAAATAATAACAAATTCCTTCAATCACTGCCCTTAGCATAACACCTTTTACTGAATGTCACCACTTGACTACTAATTGGCTGCGTAGCAGATAACTAAGTAAATAATAACAAATTCCTTCAACCACTGCCCTTAGCATAACACCTTTTACTGAATGTCACCACTTGACTACCAATTGGCTGCGTAGCAGATAACTAAGTAAATAATAACTCATTTCTTCAACCACTGCCCTTAGCATAACACCTTTTACTGAATGTCACCACTTGACTACCAATTGGCTGCGTAGCAGATAACTAAGTAAATAATAACAAATTCCTTCAACCACTGCCCTTAGCATAACACCTTTTACTGAATGTCACCACTTGACTACCAATTGGCTGCATAGCAGATAACTAAGTAAATAATAACTAATTCCTTCAACCACTGCCCTTAGCATAACACCTTTTACTGAATGTCACCACTTGACTACCAATTGGCTGCGTAGCAGATAACTAAGTAAATAAAACTAATTCCTTCCACCACTGCCCTTAGCATAACACCCTTTACTGAATGTCACCACTTGACTACTAATTGGCTGCGTAGCAGATAACTAAGTAAATAATAACTAATTCCTTCCACCACTGCCCTTAGCATTACACCTTTTACTGAATGTCACCACTTGACTACTAATTGGCTGCGTAGCAGATAACTAAGTAAATAATAACTAATTCCTTCCACCACGGCCCTTAGCATAATACCTTTTACTGAATGTCACCACTTGACTACTAATTGGCTGCGTAGCAGATAACTAAGTAAATAATAACTAATTCCTTCAACCACTGCCCTTAGCATTACACCTTTTACTGAATGTCACCACTTGACTACTAATTGGCTGCGTAGCAGATAACTAAGTAAATAATAGCTAATTCCTTCAACCACTGCCCTTAGCATAATACCTTTTACTGAATGTCACCACTTGACTACCAATTGGCTGCGTAGCAGATAACTAAGTAAACAATAACTAATTCCTTCAACCACTGCCCTTTGCATAACACCTTTTACTGAATGTCACCACTTGACTACTAATTGGCTGCGTAGCAGATAACTAAGTAAATAAAAACTAATTCCTTCAACCACTGCCCTTAGCATAACACCTTTTACTGAATGTCACCACTTGACTACTAATTGGCTGCGTAGCAGATAACTAAGTAAATAAAAACTAATTCCTTCAACCACTGCCCTTAGCATAACACCCTTTACTGAATGTCACCACTCGACTACCAATTGGCTGCGTAGCAGATAACTAAGTAAATAATAACTAATTCCTTCAACCACTGCCCTTAGCATAACACCTTTTACTGAATGTCACCACTTGACTACTAATTGGCTGCGTAGCAGATAACTAAGTAAATAATAACTAATTCCTTCAACCACTGCCCTTAGCATAACACCTTTTACTGAATGTCACCACTTGACTACTAATTGGCTGCGTAGCAGATAACTAAGTAAATAATAACTAATTCCTTCAACCACTGCCCTTAGCATAACACCCTTTACTGAATGTCACCACTTGACTACTAATTGGCTGCGTAGCAGATAACTAAGTAAATAATAACTAATTCCTTCCACCACTGCCCTTAGCATAACACCCTTTACTGAATGTCACCACTTGACTACTAATTGGCTGCGTAGCAGATAACTAAGTAAACAATAACTAATTCCTTCAACCACTGCCCTTAGCATAACACCCTTTACTGAATGTCACCACTTGACTACTAATTGGCTGCGTAGCAGATAACTAAGTAAATAATAACTAATTCCTTCAACCACTGCCCTTAGCATAACATCTTTTACTGAATGTCACCACTTGACTACTAATTGGCTGCGTAGCAGATAACTAAGTAAATAATAACTAATTCCTTCAACCACTGCCCTTAGCATAACACCCTTTACTGAATGTCACCACTTGACTACTAATTGGCTGCGTAACAGATAACTAAGTAAATAATAACTAATTCCTTCAACCACTGCCCTTAGCATAACACCCTTTACTGAATGTCACCACTTGACTACCAATTGGCTGCGTAGCAGATAACTAAGTAAACAATAACTAATTCCTTCAACCACTGCCCTTTGCATAACACCTTTTACTGAATGTCACTTGACTACCAATTGGCTGCGTAGCAGATAACTAAGTAAATAATAACTAATTCCTTCAACCACTGCCCTTAGCATAACACCTTTTACTGAATGTCACCACTTGACTACTAATTGGCTGCGTAGCAGATAACTAAGTAAATAATAACTAGTTCCTTCAACCACTGCCCTTAGCATAACACCTTTTACTGAATGTCACCACTTGACTACCAATTGGCTGCGTAGCAGATAACTAAGTAAATAATAACTAATTCCTTCAACCACTGCCCTTAGCATAACACCTTTTACTGAATGTCACCACTTGACTACCAATTGGCTGCATAGCAGATAACTAAGTAAATAATAACAAATTCCTTCAACCACTGCCCTTAGCATAACACCTTTTACTGAATGTCACCACTTGACTACCAATTGGCTGCGTAGCAGATAACTAAGTAAATAATAACTAATTCCTTCAACCACTGCCCTTAGCATAACACCTTTTACTGAATGTCACCACTTGACTACTAATTGGCTGCGTAGCAGATAACTAAGTAAACAATAACTAATTCCTTCAACCACTGCCCTTAGCATAACACCTTTTACTGAATGTCACCACTTGACTACTAATTGGCTGCGTAGCAGATAACTAAGTAAATAATAACAAATTCCTTCAACCACTGCCCTTAGCATAACATCTTTTACTGAATGTCACCACTTGACTACTAATTGGCTGCGTAGCAGATAACTAAGTAAATAATAACTAATTCCTTCAACCACTGCCCTTAGCATAACACCTTTTACTGAATGTCACCACTTGACTACTAATTGGCTGCGTAGCAGATAACTAAGTAAACAATAACTAATTCCTTCAACCACTGCCCTTAGCATAACACCTTTTACTGAATGTCACCACTTGACTACTAATTGGCTGCGTAGCAGATAACTAAGTAAATAATAACTAATTCCTTCAACCACTGCCCTTAGCATAACGCCTTTTTCTGAATGTCACCACTTGACTACTAATTGGCTGCGTAGCAGATAACTAAGTAAATAATAACTAATTCCTTCAACCACTGCCCTTAGCATAACACCTTTTACTGAATGTCACCACTTGACTACCAATTGGCTGCGTAGCAGATAACTAAGTAAATAATAACTAGTTGCTTCAACCACTGCCCTTAGCATAACACCTTTTACTGAATGTCACCACTTGACTACCAATTGGCTGCGTAGCAGATAACTAAGTAAATAATAGCTTATTCCTTAAACCACTGCCCCAGCATAACACCTTAAGGTTGGTCTTAACCCTGGAATTATGGAATCTTTCGGGCTTCATAACTGCTAAATTATTGGTCTAAAGAATATAAAAGTATACATTTTTAGAATGGAAATGACTTGATGAATTCATCTGTGAGGTCCATTTTGGGCCAAAATGCTCATCATTGGAGAAAATCACAAAAAGCAGGTTTTTTGGCCCAAATTTTTTTGCGCAACGTAACAAAAAAATTGTTCGGCCAAAAATGTTTTTTTATTAATTTTTAGAAACTAGATAAAAATATCTAGGGACCGTTTTTTTATTTTTTTTGAATTTTGACCACCAAAAATGGTCAAAAAATGCAAAATTTTCAAAAAAACACATAAAAAAGCCTGATTTTCGCCCAAATTTTCAAATATTTTTGGTGAAGTTGGTCAAAATTCAAAAAAATGAAAAAACGGTCCCTAGATATTTTTATCTAGTTTTTAAAAATTAAATAAATACATTTTTGGCCAAACCATTTTTTTGTTACGTTGCGCGAAAAAATTTGGGCCAAAAAACCTGTTTTTTGTGATTTTCTCCAAAAATGAGCATTTAAGCCCAAATTGGACCTCACAGATGAATTCAGCAAGTCATTTCCATTCTAAAAATGTATACTTTTATATTCTTTAGACTAATAATTTAGCAGTTATGAGGCCCGAAAGTTTCCATAATTCCAGGGTTCAGACCACCCTTAATACGGAGTCACCACTAAATTAACCACCAATTGCACGCGTTGCTGATAACTAAATAACTCATTCCTTCAACCCCTACCCCTAGCATTCATAATTTTTAAACCACTTATTACCAAAGGATAAGGTCTCTTCTGTCAAACTACGTTATCTGAACTGGGGATCTGAACAAGATCATCTTTAGATTTTGTAACTCACTGACCCACAGCGTCACATTTTAAAGCTCTCGGGAAAATAGTAGGCCAGCGGTCCATTGTCATTTGGGCAGCTACAATCAAGGAAAAATAGTTGGCACACTTTGACAATATGTTGGAACATTGCCGCTCTGCAGGTTCATTGAAATAAGTATAACTATGTTTTCTGAGAAGTACAAACCTTCCCCTTTCCCCTTCCCTCCCCCATTCCCCCTCAACCAATGTTGGGGAGACTGGAGAGCCCGATGTCAACATATTGCTTTCATCAACATTGAATGGAGGGAGAAGTGCGGCTATTTACAATTATTAGTATACCAGAGTGTGCCAGCATTATTTTCCTTGATTGTAGCTCAGGGATTTCTGTTTCAAAGTTTTAGTAGACGATATGGGTGAAGTTTTAAAACTACATACGTACCACCAGTGTAATAATACCTGTTCCCGTGAAGCATATAGCAACTTGACAAAAATGAGGAAAGAAAGAAATGGAATAACTGCGTATTAATATCTTTTACAAGATACAAGATTTACATAATATAATCGCCATTATTTTAAGATTAAGATTGAGTTGCGCGAATGTAAGTATGAAAACAAAGCATGAAACAAATAACTATAGTATTGGAATAAATTTTTCGTTTTTAATATTGCGACATACCCTAACTTACTTATATTTCCAAATTGTATATCCAATTTATATAAAGACTTGAGTTCGTCATTTCGGGCTGACAATATTCGCTCTCTAAACTCTTCTCCCCATCCGTAGAGTTTGAGTAACTTAATGCCTTGAAGCATCTCATTGGAGCGTTTAAGACGAACATCCGATTTTTTCTGGTATTTGGGAAAAAAAACACAATTTGTCATTGTTAAAAATGAAATCTGATACTCTTTTTGAAGTTTGGTTCATATGGCGTAGCGTGTGTTATCAGTGGGCACCGACTATGATGGGGGCATCGGACCTAACGGGTGGGAGGGAACAAGCTATTTTTCGGCAATTTTCCTATAGGATTTTCACAATTTTCAAATTGATTGGGGGAATGTGCCCCATGCCTCAATAACTCTACGTCACTGCAGTGGCGTAACTCCTATGGGCTCTGGGGGGCCGCGCCCCCGGGCACCCGGGCTAAGGGGCACCCAAGCCTGGATAGCCTTTGACACGATAATACTTTGTTATAGGAAAGAAGAGGAAACCTTTACCCACCATGCATAGAATTACTCTTCATTTGGGTGCCCCTTCAACACAAAATTTTTCGCGCGCTTCGCGCGCATTGAAACATAAATTGGCATTTTAAAGACCTAAATTCAACTTGATTTAATACCAAATTAGTGGTATTTTTGCACGCCTGCACGCAATTGTTTTAGGAAGAGGGGGTATTTTGTATTCTTGCCCCTGATCGCCACAATCACTAGTTACGTCACTGCAGCTAGTAGCTGCTAGTGATGAGTCTTCAAAAGTAAAGACATTGGAGAATATGAAAACATTTTGTTTTATTAACATGCACTGCATTAGCTTGTATTGAAACATGAAATAAATTTAATCTGAAACACTATTTGTAAGTTATTCGGTAGGTCTATACATATGCCTTTCAATACCAAAATTGATTAGCTCTGCACCATGCACACCCTTGGTTAGGGGCACCCGAACTACTTTCGCCCCCGGGCACCCTGTCCCAAAGTTACGCCACTGCGTCACTGGCTTCATGGAATACGACCCATGCCGTGGATATTTTCTCGTATTTGAAAAATAAAATCTGATACTATTTTTGAAATTCGGCTTGTCCAGTGATGTATAGCCTGAATCAACCTGGGGGCACCGATCATGATTGGGGGCACAAGCTGTATTTCGGCTTCTATGGGATTTCAAATCTATTGGGGCCACGTGCGCCCCTATGTCGCTACGCTACTGGCTTCATAGAAAGACGGCCCAATACCGTAGATATTGTACCGTATTTTAGTGAACAATTAGGGTACCTTTATTATTTATTTTGTGTTGTAACATGTTCGTATATGTCAAATTGTCAATGCGTGCTTTGTTTTTGGATGGGGTGGGGTAAGTGGGGTGAAAGGAGAGAAAAGAGAGGGGGAGGGGGAGACAGGGGGAGAGACGCAAACGAAATCTGAATTCCTTAGGCCTAAAAAATTGTTTGATTAACGTAACATGAAAAAAATTAGGGTAGGTTGTTCGGGAATTTTTTTTAGTCTACTTTTGAAGCAGTAAATTTCGTTTGATAAAGACTTCGGAACTTTTTTTTTCTTCTTTTTTTAAATTCATTTATTTTCATTTATTTTTTTAACATTTTATTATTAGGCCCTATTATTATTTCTTTTCTCTTTTTTTAAAAAGTTAGGGTCGGGCCTAATTTTAGGGTCGGTCGGGTTACGCCAATCAAACAAGTTTTAGGCCTTATTTTGAAACCTACTTACCTGTGTCTGAGTCTGATGTTTGGTGATATGTCCAATAATGACCAATTGTAAGGGAAATAAAAGAAGCACACTAATAAACCCGATAATAGCTGTCCAACCGACGAAGAAATATAGTATAATCACAACACACACTAGCTGTTGAGAGAGGGAAAAAATAAAATCACTTAAAGAATCGGATAGCAACGTTTGCACAGGGGTTTTTTTGTGGGACCTACGAGCACATCAGACACACCAAATTGCATTCCGAATACAAGCAATGTCCTTCTGATATCAAGTATTCAAGTAATTTTGATTTTTGAAGTTCGGGATAGCAAATTATTATTAAAAATTAATATTAATGACATTTAACAGTCGTTGTAGTAAACTTTATGAATCTAATGATATATACTTAAAGTATATGTAGCTGGGAGGAAAAGTCGACCATTATTTGAAACTTTTACCTTTCGTATTAATTTTAAAGATACACTTTTTCCCCCAAAAAAGACCTACACATTTTTATTGTAATTATAATGGCATCCACTTACTTCGGTAGGTACAGACCATACTAGGTGCATTTTTTCACAGAAATAGTGCAGGTTCATAGCATCCGTAGACATGTGATTAGTGATTTCTCCCATTGTCAGATCTCCTCCCGCCAAATTGTAGATCCGAAGTGACTTCTCGTAGACCAGAGCCTGACGGGGAGGATCATATGAAAATGTTTGAATACAAAAAACGATTCTCTTATAAATGTTTCCACCTCGATATACCATAGCACACAGAAATTCCCAAGCACAGCGAGTCTAGACTCTACGCAGACTGTGTTTTACTATAAGGTTGAGTGCATAGCATCATAAGAACTGTATGAGATCTAGTGGAAAATAGAAATCTGTGATTGGTTTTTGTCAAAACCTCAAGTATTCCCTTCATCCAATCGGATTTTTTTTTCTATCGAACGAAAGCTAACACTTCCCCCTAAAAACGCTTTTTCTCATTATGTCAACAGATAACGCAATTCAATGTTTATAGCAAGGCGAATGTGGTAACTCTGTTGAAAACGACCTATCCCAGTACAATTTTTGACCAAGATGTAGCCTAGGGGTTTAAAAGTCAAAACCTCAAGTGTTCCTAAGTTACAATATTTTTCAAATTTTATGTCATTAAATGAGAGTTGTCCATAGCCTATACTAGCTTTCATTTCAATGAGCAATGGCCAATTCTCTTTAAATTGCAACTCTTGTGCAAAAAGTTACCGTACTGTTTTCGCCTGTTTTGTCATACGGTTGTAAATTCAATGAACTAAATATGACTTTGCTAAAGAGCGCTTACAAATTGATATGATTTGCGATGTTAGAATGAAGCACCCAATACCCTCAATTCAATAGATATTATTGTAAAAGCTCTATTATGTATGATTGAGGAAATGAGATTTTGATTTTTACAGATAAATGTTGTTACAATTTGCATATTTAATTTTTCATGGGGGCTATATCATATCATAGCACATGGGATACTCCAATAAGTGGAAACACACAGAATGACCGGATTTCGCGGTGATGACACTTTTCCCTAATTGTTTTCCTGTTTCCTCATGATAGGTAAGATTACAAATAACCGTGTGATTGTTTCCTGCCGGTTAAACGGTGATATGCCTTTTTTTGTGTAAATTTTACGACGGGGTTTAGGGCAAATTATACTTCAAATCCCAAATATTTAATTGAAATCAGTTGCAAGGTATATAATGTTGAAGACAACTTTTAGAAAAAGCTATAAGTTTAATCTTCATACAATTTGTTTTGTCCCATCATATAATTATACTCTTATAGAGCTAAGGGAGCGATCGTTATTTATGGCAGGGGGATGGGAAAATTTAGGGGTATTACACGAATTTTTTGGGGTCTTAGTTGAACCAGGAGGGGGATTGTTAAGTTGGAGAAATAATTGGGAAAACAAGGGGGAACGCGACAATTTTGAGCGGACGTGAGGGGGAACGCGAAATTTTTTGTCGATATTTTTTCAAAAATGCCCATTCCCGCCTGCCGTAAATAACGATCGGTCCCTAATCTGTTAATAAACATCAAGTTGTAATAATGTGGGTTTTTTTCATCTAAGTGACATCACTGCAAAATGTCCACATTAGCGGCTATTTTACCCTTGATTTTTGGCCCACATCATGGTGTTTTCAGGCTAAAAAAAGGAAGATGCACATGCTGAAGTCCTTTATTCCATATTCTCGTAGGATATTTAGCGGGGACATCCCCATGGAAAAAATGGGTGATGTCCCAACCGCCCCTCCGCTTAATGCAGTAGGTCTTATCTACAAAGAACTTACATAGCATATACGGCTTTCTTGCTTGGAGTGGCAGTTATTGCATACCTACCTGCATAGCAGATCTCAAATGCACACCAATACACGCATTGAAGTAATAATGTACTTGGTGTGCAAGTGAATTACATAATGGTGCAGTAACGAATATCAAGCACAATATGTACACATTAGTGAAGAACTCGGAGATCGTCACGAAGTGGGGGCTGGTCTGGAAAGAGACAACCATCAGGGAAAAATAGACGGTCATAAAATGAACAAAATAATCAGTTACATACAATGATGAAATGTATGGCTAATAAAAAGCCTTATTACTTACACCCATCTTTTCTAGCAGAAAATAATGAGCGTAAATTGTACCAATTTTTACGTTTATCTATGCCAAACCTATAATTTAAGGCTAGGCTATTCAAGTTGAAATTCATACACCTCGTATGAATACATGAACTTAAAGCAATATTGTAACATTTCCATAAAAATAGATTAGTAATTCTTTTCCATAACATGTTAGCTTTTACTGTCAGGTATGCCCCCTTTTAATCTTGAGCCGAACAACTGAGGTAAAGCAATGGAATTGGAATTTACAACCAGCGCCAATGCGTGATGTTACTCCGTCGGTTGTGCTACGGTACGGTCCTTTGATGTGTGTGTATGACCGCCCGAACGCCATACAGTGGCGTAGCCAAGGGGGAAAGGTGACCGCTGCCCCTGTGAGAAGTTTTGCCCCTACCCCACCCCCTCTTACCACTACCCCCCGATGCAGGCCACCCTCTGAAAAAGTGCTGGCTACGCCACTGACGTCATGTACGTACTTTGTCTGTGTTATGAACATCATATTCGCGTTCGACTTATATATTTCCATCGTAATAATAAACCGTCTTGTTCAGACGGTTTATAGGTCTATTTCCCGGGCTTATTTTTCTTGACCGTCTTATGGTACGAAATTGAAATTGGATTATCAGAATTATTACGTACTAATGAAGATGGCATGCAATAACGGTGATGATGATGATGATGATGATGATGATGATGATGATGATGATGATGATGATGATGATGATGATGATGATGATGATGATGATGCTGATGATGATGATAATAATACCGTAATACTACTATAATAGAAGCACTTACATCTAGTGAAATGGCAGTAACTTGTTCTGTTATAACATACAAGCATATTGGTTCGAGGTAAAGCACGAAGTCTGCAAATAATTTTGCCAAGAATGCTTTAAATAACATACCAGGAAATGTTTTAAAATAAACTTTCCATAGTGATGGTTCTCTGCCGGCTTCATTAGCACTCTCCTTCGAGGAAAAAAAAAAGCGAAAGAGCGTTAAAGTTATTGTTATGGCAGAGATAAAAAAAAAAGCATGTATACTTGTCAACGTGTATTTATACAAGAGAAATCAAAGTTTCCCCAGTATCTTTTTATTATCTCCCTAACCATAAATTCCTACGACAGAGGACAAATGCTGCAGCTGCATTTCAGTTTATACAAAACATCTTTTCTTCATGTTCTTTATGATAACTATATATGTGTAATAAATATTCTTTTACAACATTATAATTATTCTTCGCTTCTTTGCTTCCTTCATCAAATGTCGACGCAGTTAATTTTCTACTATATTTATAGTTAGCTATATAGGCCTAATTATAGCTCACTATCGCAATAAACAAGAAGTTTTGCTCTTATATAATTGAAAAATTGGTCAAATAAATATCAAGCAACAAATTAATCTTGACAAACAATCAAGCAACTTTAATAAAATAATGGGTCCAAGTTTGAGATGGAAAACCCTCATGCACCTGATAAAAAAAACTTTCAGTACATGTACGCCTATAATATATGAGTTTTTAAGTTGGATTAAAGTATCCTACCATTTCGCGTCGGAAAACCTTTCGTAACTTCTGATAGTTGTATTTAGTTTGATGTTTCCTTGGTAACGCTCCCAGGTCTTTCATCACAAGTGGTCGTTTGTATCCCAAATTAAGAAGCCAGCGAATCCAGTAGAAAAGTCCGAATGACACACAGTTGACATAGTCCTCGCAGTACTTCATGTCCACACTTGGCTCTTCTTCTGAAAGCGAAATCTATGCATGCATAATTTTTAGTAAGTTTTGTGAGTATTATTCAAATCAATGTGCAACACATTTATTTCTGCGAGTCGATCACAAAGTGTCTAGTTATTGTCTTATATTCATTGAATTCTCTATTTCGTTCATTATCTGCGGGTACGTGTTGATAAATCACCGTTACGTTGACGTTCAAATGACGGTGGAAATGTTGACGTTCGGATTTGGAAGTTTGCCGTTCAAATCGACGTCCAATCAACGTTGTTTCGACGCCAGAGGATGATTTAAGGAAGCCCCATCATGCACTGCAAACGTGTTATCACTAGAGTTTCAACTGCCACTTTACTTTTCAAATCCCATTGAATTCTGTGCAAAAGATGTTGTTTAAGAATTGTGCGTGTCATTATTACTTGGTCGATTTCAGAACAAAAGTGATGTACATTGTATGCATAAAGGATAATTCACACCTTCTGTAGGTAACATAAAATGTGAAATCGACTAGCATTTTGAATGCGTTTTTATTGTAAATATATCAGTCCAAATTCAAATTTAACCATGCCCGTCCACGCCAATGCGATGTGCAAGCAGTGGTGTCATGTTCACTCACACAGCTGTGCTAACCGCAAGTCAACACAGTGGCGTGGTGTGGCGATGTGTGTTCGTCGTTTCAACCGGATATCGACCAAATTTCAACCATATTACCATATTGACACCAAAATCAGCTTCACGTTGAAATTTATTCGAAATAGGGTCGGTGTTAGGTCGAAGATGCTTACGATTTCCATCACATACAAAATCAGCATGATCAGGTTGATCGACGAATTGATACGTCAGTGGAATCGACGCCGATTCAACTTGATTCTTGTGTTTATTCCTTTCATTTTTCTTGTTATAAGGCCCCTACAGATTTTTAATGAATATAGAATATTTTGATGTAACACAACTTCGTTATTTTATCTATTCCCATTCTATTTCATTTCCAATAATGTTTAATTTCTAACGAATGTTTGATGACTTGAAATCGATAATGTATTTCCACCAAACATTCTACATAAAATATTACAGATTTTATGTCATCAAACATTCGTTATAAGTTAAACATTGCTGGAAGTACTGTAGAATGGGATTATATTAACGAAGACATGTTACATCGAAAATTCTACGTCGAATACTTATGCAGCGGCCTTTATGCAATGTATTCTAGCATACCGTAAAAACTCGATAGTTAGCACATGTGCTTACTATATCGAGAGCTTTTAAAACATACAAAAAGCCCAAGTGTAAATGGTTTTGAGCAAATCATGGATACACATAGTTATATACGAATTAGTAAACCTGCAAATGTGTGTCTCAACCCCATTAGCTCAGTTGGTAAAGCACCGGACAATTGCATGTTTTCAAAAGCGCTCGATGGTAAGCACGTATGCTTACTATCGAGTTTTTACGGTACTTCATAATTATGTATTAATATCATTTTACTTTAATGGTAACGGACTTACTTTTGATGATGTCGAGCATTGTAGAAAGATTTCCAGTATAGCTAAGGTGATGTAAACAAGTAGGTTGATAATTGCTACATCATAACGAGCTATGTCAACTCCTGCCGATTCACTCACATGAAAATTCCTCAGTTTGAATGCCTCAACAACAACTCCCAAAATCCAATATAAGAGTAAAATATTAAGCAAACGGAGAGCTCGCCAGCATTCACAATTATGATAAAATATCAAAGAAAATACTGCTCCTAAAGTTGTGAAGACTGCGGGAAGGTAAAGTTGCGGCCGGGTAGATGACATTTGTTGGAAACTTAAGTCCGTTAAAATACCTTCTCCGATCGACAGTACGCATAAGAATAAAAACACAAGCAGGAAAAACCATCGGAATGTATGAGCGGGAAATTTGTAAAGATGAAAACACGTGGTATGCCGATATGTTACGAATGAGCAGAAGATCAATATACACGATGATATGAGGATAAATAAAATGTGGAGTAGTGCAGCAGTGGCATTAACGACGCATGTATCATCTGTTATCCGAGTTGAATTGTCATAATTGTCATCTTCGTGTCCACAAAACCATTCCCAATATGTGGAACTCATTTTGTTAAGTCCTATATAAGTGAATAATCAAATAAAGAAATATATTGGCTATTATTAAACACATTTATAGCATTATATCAATATTCAAATAATAATCATACACTGCAAAAATATATATTCGCCTAAACTGTGCAATTGAAACGAGATTGACTAGATGATTGCGTCCGCACGGTTTTGAGAGCCAACGAAGAAGAGTGTGATCTAAACACGGGAAATACATAGCTCCACGGCGTGCAATTGATGCACGGATAATAGGGCGTTCACTCGATGCACGGGTATCATGGCTATACGGCACTATGATCAGTATTCATTTATGCAAAGACGAATTCTTATGACAGCAAAGTCTCGGGTTGTTTGATTGCTATGTTGTTTAAACCTGACACTTAAAACGTTATAAACGTGCTTTTAACACGTTCTGGTTTTATCTAAAACAGTTTAAGGGTTGTTTTACAATCAGGGTACATTTGGGCTGAGCACCATATTGTACCGTGTTTCAAATATTAGATTAACTTATGATTAAAAGTTGCCATGCCTAATTATTGGCCCCCATTAGTTCCACCTACAGCCACAAAGAAACTGTTTGAAATGCTTAGCAAATGATGAAAATATACATTTCTGTATGATTTTGGGACAAAATAGCCGTCTCATTTGACCTTTGTGAACTTTGCAAATGATATATCACTGCCAGCAATAACATAAAAACATATTTTGACTGTTCAGAAATAATGTTTGAAACATGATTGTTCAAAATTGAAAACCATGTAAGATTGCGACTGTTTCATGAATTGTACCATTTCTTCAAATTTATGTTGAAAATTCCGTCAAAAAATGTCCTCTCCGAATACAAGCTCGTAATCCATAGTTAAAATTGACCCAAGACTAAAATTATATTTTCTTGAAAAACACTAATATATATCCTACAAACTCATAATAAACACTTAGTCCACTTACACTTAGTTTCCATGTATCACATGTTTGAAAGTTGGAAGTCAGGTTTCCGTCAAAATGTGTCCTCTCCGAAAAATTGGGTATACAGAAACATGTGCATCAAAAACATGTTTCTGGCATAACTTGAAACTCTGAACACTTGACGCCTAAAAATTTTACAGATTTCCTATTTGACCCATCTACAACACAAAAACAAAAAAAATTGAGGAAAAACTAGACACTTCATTTTTCACCCCCAGTGAGACAATCTGTGTACCCTGATTGTAAAACAACCCATAAACATATAAATGTCGGGTTAGATATAAGTCATAAAATGTTTTCGTTTTTGAAACGTTTTGTATGAAAAAGCACCACAACAGTACTGTCAAAATGTTACTATAAAATATTTGTTGGCAAACAGTTTTGCAAAATATTTTGTCAACAACACTTACTTGAACGTATGGAAAACACCACAACAGTATTTTTAAAATGTTGTCCAAATGGTATTGGAAAATTAAAATGTTGTCCAAATGGAATTGCAAAATATTATTAAGGCAAACATTTTTGCAAAATATTTATAACATAACATTATGTTATGTTGTTTTGCAGTAAGATTTCTAAATTTCTTTGAATATTATTAAAATGTTATCCTCTTTTGCCAAATGAAACGTAGCTAAATCATAATCCTTTAGTTAGTCCTACACTGTAAAAAAATTGGGCGAAATTTCACCCAACATTTTGCCTAACGTTGGTTCAATATGCATCCTCCCCGATGTTGGGTGAATTTTCGCCAATAAAGTTGGGCACACGTTTTTGCCAAAATGTTGGGCTAAACTTTTTTACCAACAACTGTACCATTTGTTGGTAAAAAGATTTCATAACATTTTGCCCAACATTAGTTTAATATGCATCCTCCCCGATGTTGGGTGAATTTTCGCTAATAAAGTTGGGCACGGCGTTTTTGCCAATATGTTGGGCTAAACTTTTTTTTACCAACAACTGTCCCATTTGTTGGTAAAAAAATTTCGCCCAACATTTTACCCAACGTTTTTCTTACCCAACCTCTGGGCATTATCATTTGGTAAAATGTTGGGCAACTTTCTATGAAACGTTGGGCGATTATTTGCACCAACTGTTGATCACTTTTTGACATGTTTGTCAACAAGATTTCAAAATGTCTTTGAATAGTATTAGAACGTTTTATACCATACCATTTATAATCAAATATAACCCGGCATTTAAGGGTAGACGAGGTATTGTTGGTCGAAGCAACCTAAAAAGCGATTTCCATTATCTAGATAAATATATTATTGAAAAATAACACCTTGATGTTTTGCAAAAGTTCATTCTACAAATTGTACACTTTATAAACTTGCTTAATTTATTGTTGTTAATGAGTTATGTACGTTTTACACAAGTGTTGTTGTTTCAGCCCTCTTTACAACGTAACTCAAGAACCGCAGCACCTATAAAAGCATATCTGTGATATTTTAATTCTTCTACACGGTCGCTATGAATTGAGCAATGCAGTTTTTGCCAAAGCTCACTAGGCCTACCATTCGTAAGATGATGTGGACTACTAAATCGCAACAGTTAAAAATAATTAATAACCTTAAACGTTTTCTGTAAAATGTTTTGCTGGGTGGGCCTATAGTTTTATTGTCATTGTTTTATATCCGTACCTACTTCCCATTCCAGAAAATACAGCACTATTTTTTTAGGATTAAAAAATATTATCCTCGTTTGCCAAATGAAACATAGCTAAATCATAATCCTTTAGTTAGTCCCAACTGGCAATGAAAGTAAATGTTAATATTTAGTGTTTTCAGGGCAAAGTTTTTATTTTCATAGCAGAATAGTAAATTTTTATTCGGATTATTTGACCTCACACTGTTAACTTTATATAACTTTACATATTCAATATTCATTTATTTCCATGATCCACATTAAAAGTCACTCTCGCTAAGATTGTACCCCCGCCCCCCGGATTGTACCATATTTAGTGGGGTGATCTCACAATTTTCAACTCACTGTGAATATGTTAAATGACGTTTTTTGGTCCAAGTGAATTTCAAGAATTTTTATCTCACAAACCGTAATTGTCAGTACGCTAAAGCAGGGATGTGAGTCTGCTCTCACATCCCTGGCTAAAGATTCGGGCTACATCTTGAGGTAACATGCTATCAACATATTTTCTATAAAAAAATCCATGACCCACTTGTATCATATCACCACATGGCCAATGGTACACTTTTAGCGAATGCCTGTTAAAATATGCAATATACATAAAAATGTAATAACGAAAAACCAAACCATCAACATGTTGCCTATTCAATTAAATTATTTCTTTGTTATTCTACCTCTTCATATTTGCTTTATACATTTTATATGACTGTGCTTGATTGCTGTATGATGTAATTCATATAAAAAATACTTAAAGCCATATTATAACATTTGCTGAGGAGAACGCCCTCAAAAAAAAATTTAAATTCAGGTTTTTACACGATTGTAATGAACTTTAGTAAACAAAGATTCTCTGCAAAAATCAAGACTTTAGGTGCTGAAGTTTTGTCAAAATTCGAGATTTTGAATAAACCGCCTGAATCAGCGTTTTATTATTACGATAGAAATATAAGTCGAACGCGTATGCGATGTCAACACACCCCTACGTACACGGCGTGCGGGACACACACACACCCCCACACACGTCAGAGGGTCGTACCATATTATAACTGCCGGCGTGACATGCATTGGCGCTAGTTGTAAATTCCGATTTTCTTTGCTTTTTTACCTCACTTGTTCGGCTCAAAATTAAAAGGGGACATATCTGACAGTAAATGCTAATATTTTATTGAAAATTAATACTAATCTATTTTTAAAGAAATGTTATAATATGGCTTTACGTAATACTCCAATTACCCACACGCATAGACAACACTTTGACCACAATGGCCTCATCCCAATGGCATAGTTCAATAATCTCAATTTAACAATCATAGTGAAAAATTTGACCTCAAGTTGTGGAGTATGCGTTTTTGTACCCAAATTTTCACAGGTCGTTCAATGAATGTACAGATGTATTGGGGTTAAAGAATTATGCCCTGATAGATGAGCATGTTGTGGATGCTAGCGCAAGGAGGTAGCCCTGTTGACTTTGCACAACCCTAACCAACTTTGTTAGGTTCCTTAGATGATGGAAGTAATAGACTACTTCCATGCTTAGATATTAATAATGGTCCCGAAACATATCCAAGATGTTCCAATAATTAAAAAGTGGCCCAAGCGTGAGTCAAATCGATAACATTTCAAACTTGATCAAATTTCAAACTTGCTCAAATTTGGTTAAAACCGTATCAGTTTTCCTCCGGGTATTCCTCACATCTTAAGGATTCAGAAAAAGTATAGTTTGACCTATATGCGACACACACCGACATCGCCTGGCTAATAATTAGGCTACTTGGTACAGCAGAGATACTAAAATAAATACCCGGGATCGATACACGTGAATGTGCTAGTACGTGCACGATTTGATATTCAGACGATAAATCTTTAGTACCGGGATAGAAAATGATAGCCATATTTAGATCCTTGCACTTGAACATATGTGTTGAAAGGATATGATAGTCATTAGCTTGAGTATTGAGAAAGAAGCGTGCGTCTTGAACTCAAAAACTGACCAAAATGGCAATATCGTGTTTCACCACCCGATGACGTCATCAATAAATTTGACCCCTAGCTTACTGAAAAAAAGTTATAACATAAAATCGCCTTGAAACCTGTCAGAAATAAAAATTCCTCTTAGAAAGGACAAGTAGCGACCAAGATGATTCATTAGTCTCTATAATACTAATCGTGTTTTACCACCCGTCACCTATACTCGTTGTAGAAAACCTCTGTACAAAAGTATAGGGACGGATGGTGAAACACGATTAGTATATGGTCGAATCCAACGAAAAGTGTACACGGCATGTTCAAGGCCATAACTTAAAAGTATTAATCAATTGGCATTCATTTTTGTATTGTGTTTATTCGCCTTGATCATACGCTTCGCGCCATATATAATAAGACCCCTTCTGTGAAAAACTTAGACACAGAGACCCCAAAACATGCTATTTTTACCCATTTTTTCAAAATATTTCTTAAAGTATTTTTAAAAACGTCTAAATCAGTTATGAAAAGAAGTCATTGGATTGAATCTAAATTGATTTCCTGAAAGGCGTGTATTCAAAGATTGCCTGTTCAATTTTTCACATATTTGTACATAATTATGAATTTTTGTGATCATTTTTTGAGTGGTATTTTTTACATTACCTACGAATACAATTTTTCATAGCACTAGATATATCTTTAAAAATGGAAATCACTAATAAATGCGCAATTGATACAAGCTTTGATATGTCCAATACTGAAATGCATTGCATTCAGGCATCTTTATTATTGTGTTTAGCTGCCAGAAATTCTAAATGGCACAAAGGTAGGTTTGGTAAAAAATATGCATTACCTCCGAATACATGTTAAAAGCTGTGTCATTTCCACAAAGTGAGAGAATAGTAAACAATAGTTAAGCAATAGGTGCAGGGTAATACACTCTTTATTTCTACCAAGTTTCAATAGCCTGCATTTAAATATTTCTGAGATGTCAACAATAAAAGCAAGTATTCGTATGTAAATTTCGGTAACCGAATGTTACCTACGAATACAATTTGACATCATGACAGTATTGTGAAACACCGCCATTCATGCCAATGCCCATATTGGTACATAACGAAGGCCTGTATGTTTGCTATCAAATCATATGTCAATGAAAGTTGCGAATTCACATACATGCCCACCATGCAAAACTGAATACGGCTTAATTGTTGAAAATATGTACTGAAATAGACGACGGTCTGCTCATTTGAAAGAAAAATCAGATTCAAAGAAGATTAGAAGGGATAAATACTTGGATTTGTCAACTGTCATGTGTGCTTCATTTTAAATGTTTACCGACCTTCTGGTGTCTGAGTAATTTGTGTCCAAATTGATTTATTCGAAGGTAACTTTTGACGTTTTCGCTAAGGTTACCTACGAATACCATGGAAAAACGACTGTTCTCATTGTCTCATGATCTAGACAACATAATGACGGACCCTGGTATAAAGCTAATTGTAGTTGCCCTCAAACGAAAGGCCACAAGACGTAACTGACTCCAAGATGGATTTCACAAGTCTGCAATAATGGTTTTAAGCGAGTTGTGTGCAATTAAGCAAATTCAAGTCACTTTAGTGCCTTTGTTTCTTACTTCAATACTCTTTCAACCGCTGTGAACCGACATTATTAATACATGATAGGGTCTAAAGTATCAATAAACGCGCATAAAGAAAATGATACATTCAAAGTGTTTTATAAAATGAAGTTTTGATTGGGATATCCACCAAAAGTCTAATTCTTACCTACAAATACTGAAATGTTACTTACGAATACAGCATAATACATGACATGTGTAATGAAGTGTCGCTACCAATGGAAATTAATTGTCAAAAACTTTAAGCGGTACCCCAGGACACTATTATTACCCATATACGGATTCATTCAACAATTATTTATTATGTAAAATTGCTGATTAACTACTTGTATATCAAAATGAAGTGGTCAAAATCTTGCTAAAAGCATCAAAAAATTTTGATCTAAGGTAATAGCATTTATTCATTTGGACGTACCATCTGAAAGAGATCTAAAAACTACTATTTTATTAATTCATTACCATAATAGCAAACTTTAAACCTCTAAACTCAATATAGATATTGTTAAATCGCTCATGTTACCTACGAATACCCGGGTTTGTTCACCTTTTCATTGTATAAAGCGTTAGGTGTATGCTTATAATTCCTAATATTCTTGAAAACATATATCCTACTCGTTCTTATACAATGTGTAAATTGATTCATACTCATTTGATAAATAAAATACAGAAACTGACCTAAACTTCATTTTCAAAAATAAACTAGCATAAATTGACTAAGATCATATTGATCGCGTTATAAAATAAAAACTAATATTTTCTGGTTGAGCTAGCATTTTCCTGACACCCTGTGGTCTACATTACACGAAAAAAGCGTTAATGGGAATATTCCATTTGTTTTAGGTTGATTTGTATTGCGATAGTGAAAGCATCCTAGTGGTATTCGTAGGTAACATTGGGTTTTGATATCACATTTACTATCACACGTCCTGGATTTATTTTGCAAGATTAGTAATGGCACTTTTGGTTCCTATAAGGCCAATATGTCATCAATCAATGGGCAAAAGGAAAAAATTGTGGAGACATTTTTATTTCGGACTTTTATTTTTGGCCCGTGGACACTTTTGGTTGGATTCGACCATATAGTGTCTGGGATAGTATCAAGCTTTATACTAGTGATGTTAAAATAAACGGAATAAAGTCAAAACACGATTTTAATATTTATTTCTAAAGTTGTAAACTATACAACATTCTGTAATATTTTGGTTTATTCCGTTTTTAAGACACTATATACTAATCGTGTTTTACCACCCGTTCCTTATACTCGCTGTAGTAAACCTCTGTACAAAAGTATAGGGACGGGTGGTGAAACACGATTAGTATATAGTGTCTTGGAAAGTATCAAGCTTGAAACTTTAATTAGATTAAAGCAGCATTGTGTAATATTTAGATTTATTCCGTTGCATTTTTATTTAAATGTTTTAATATTTTCAAAATAGGTATGTGACATTTTGTCACATTTTGGTTTATTCCGTTATACACGTTTTAAACATTGTAAGTATTTAAAATGTTTTATTTCAAGCATTATAGGTCTATATGCCTAACTAAAACACGGGTGATTAAAAATCTGCGAAAATGTGTAGAATTTTCACCACCCGTATATCACCCGTTCCTTCTTGCTTAACCTTCTTCCCCAACCCAAAAAAAACTACCGAGCCCGTCTTTTGCTGGTATAAATATCCCCCAAAAGACATCCCCTTTTCTCACCCTCCGGGCGGTTATTAATTAAATTTGTAGATATCCAAGACATTATACTAATCGTGTTTCACCACCCGTCGCTGTATAAAACCTATGTACAAAGGTATGGGGACGGGTGGCCAAACACGATTAGTATATAAGCATGATGCTAAAACTACCAAGCATGGGCTTGGTAGATTTGGGGGGAAGAAGTTTAAGCAAGAAGGAAAGAGTGATCTTCCCCCCTAAAACTACCGAGCCCCTCTTTTGCTGGTATAAATATCCCCCAAAAGACATCCCCTTTTCTCACCCTCCGGGCGGTTGATAATTAAATTTGTTGATATCCAAGACACTATATACTAATCGTGTTTCACCACCCGTTCCCTATACTCGCTGTAAAAAATCTCTGTACAAAGGTATAGGGACGGGTGGCCAAACACGATAAAGCATGATACTATCCACGACCCTATACACTAATCGTGTTTGGCCACCCGTCCTGAAAGGCAATGGGCCCCGACTGGCAAAAAAAATGGACGCTAAAATTATTTTTACTTTTGGAGTTCTGACCCCCCGAAGTTGGTCCTGGATTTTGAGGGCCCTATTATGGACCTCCAAACATCGTCTTTCGCGTTGCGACACATTTGTTACGCTGACCCCCCTAAATTTCAAATTGATGCCACGGGAAAACGAAATAGAGAATGAAGCTCAAATTTTCAGGATTTTACTTTCTCATCAATATCTACCACCATACAGAAAAAGAAAAAAAATTGAAGCGGTGCTAGCGCGGTGCACATCCCTGGAGTTGACATGGATTGGCTCTATTTACACTTTGTATGCAGCATCATAACATGCTATCCGGTGTTAGGCCTATCTATAATAAAATGACTCATATGACTCCGGGGTAGGCCTACTGTAAATTTCGGACCGTCGTTTTTTTTCTTCATGATATAGGCCTATACGCTTGCTTTAAATTTAAGTTAGTATTATTCAGAACTTACCGACTCAGAGCTCGAACCTGAAAATATTGACGGCATATACTCGTCGCCGTAGTTTTCTTAAAGTAAAGCATGTGTTGCTGCATTGAAGGTCAGCATGCATACCCGGCATGCATATCCGTTCGTTGTTTATCGTGGTTATTCAACTGATAGGCAAATTAAATAGGCTATACGCTTTATATTTTTGGGCTTCCTAGCTCGTTCATGCATGTACATTGCTAAAGTCCGTAATAAAAATTCCTTAAAAAAAGAATGGGGCGCCCAGTGGGAGCTTTGATGTGATGTAGGCTACTTCACATTTTAATAGCATATATAATTTATAAGCAAAGAAAGATTATAGAAAATGTAAAGCATATTTATTGCAGTGAGAAAGGTGTAAAATCGTACTGCATGGGATGCGAGAGGATTGGTTTCATATAAAAAATAAAAAGGAATAAAATCAGTTACCATTTCGGTTACTGTTGTTAGGAAATGGTATATCATGTTGGGGGGGGGGGTTGTTGGAGCAGAATTGATTTTATTCAGAATAGTCATTCACTTACATATGTATCGACAAAAGCACCAAATTAGGCATAAGCTAGCTTACTGATATCGTAATAAATTTTTGAATCGGGCACAAAGATTACCAACCTCTGGAAACCCTTAGGGTCAAAGGTAATTTTTATAGGCTTATACGCAAAAATAAAAGTGCTTAGAAATAGATTGTGTCCGCAGGTCACAGGGTATTCAGGAAAACTTCCTAGTTTAGATAATAGACATATCAGATATAACAACAAAAGCTGCAGTAGCCAGTGTCTAATTTTAAGTGCATAGAAGGCGTGGTCCTGATTATGTCAACTGGTATCAATTTTGTGCATGAAGATTCTGGAACCTCGCTAGAAGTATATGATACCTAAATATTAAATAATAGATTTATGTTGAAAACACTTTTACCAGAATTGTCCTATTTTGTGACTATCTCATCTTTCTTGTTCTGTTCTTTATTCATTATCAATGCCACTGTACCAGCACTTATTTCGTCAGTGGTGACGTCTGCAAGTCTTTTGGACCCGTATCTTCAAGGACGCTCATCTCATCCTTGAACTCTGAGGACCATTTTGTTGCTGTTGAATATCAAGGACCTCATGATCATTTTATAACAACTGTACATTGTAACATTTCATTTGAGTTACCGCTGGAAGGAACTTTCCATGATGAATGTCGGGCATATCTAGGCATTAACAGCTGAAATCTATACGCTGACGAAACCTGGTGAACGAATGGGGTCGCCGTAGATAGCTGGTCGGGGTATTTTTAGTGTAGCCCTAGCCGACAATCGGAACCGCCTGTAAACGAGGTCTTTTAGGGACCGTTCACAAACACTTGTAAGGGGGGGCCTGATGCAAAAGGGGGGGGGGGCCCTGAAAATTTTTGACCCTCCTATAAGGGGGGGGGGGGGCCCTGAAAAATATGGCCACAAATTTTTCTGGGAAAATTGAGTTTATATGCTTTTCTATGGGGTTGACCGATAATTTTCATGTAAAGGGGGGCCCTGAAATTTTCGAGGTCTGTAAAGGGGGGGCCCCGAAAAAATTTTGCGATAAAATTTTTTGCATCAGGCCCCCCCCCCTTACAAGTGTTTGTGAACGGTCCCTTATCATGGATCATCTGCCCGCCATTACCAGATGAACCACGGGGAGAGGGGGGGGGAATTGAACCCGGGACCTCTCGCACCAAAGGCAAAGACCTTATCCAGTGTGCCACGCTGCTCATTCTGCTGTGAATTCAAGGAGGTAGGAGGTATAGCTTCATGAGTGTCTGTCGATATAACATGATGCAAAAACCGAATACGTCCTTTTGTAGTAATATTTTGAAGGAACAAGCTTTCAAATGAGACCAAATTCATTGCATGATACCTTGTTCTGACCGCCCTCATATAATAGAGCCACAAGTTTTCCGTGATACCGAAAACGGGTGAATTTCACGAAACCTCCAGGTAGAAAACGAAAATAAGATTTCATGTAGTTGGAAACATGAAATAATTGAAAAAGGTGAATACAATACAAAGAAGAAATGTGCGGCTGCTGTTGTTTTCAATAAAATAAACGTGTAAAAAGTGCGGTAAAGTTTTAAACTGCTTGTTAAATGGAAAAAACATGGTAAAACGTACAAAACACGGAAAGCCACAAGAAAACGGAAAGTAACACAAAACGGAATTTCAAAAGTAGAAAACGGAAAACTGAGTAGTAGCTTTATATCACGGATTTTTTGTGAGTTCGATGTGATGCATTGTACTAGTTGCTAGCGATGACCCATGATAGAAGCTAGTAGACTAATAGTAGGCCTACTAAATCAACAAAACCAAATTAATTAGCCCTAAAACAAAAGTTCATATAAATTACTGAAAAGAAAAATAACTGAGCGTAGCTTAGTCTTCATTTTAACGTAATACGTATTCAAAAATCAGTTCTTCGTAAGTTTTTTCCGATCGATTCATTTTATTGTGAACGTGAAGGTCCTCGAGCTGTTGGAATCGTCGAATGACGTCATTGAATTCATGATCATTATGTAAATAAAATGGATAAAATCAATTAGGCCTACCATCTTAATGAAATCCGCACACAATAGCATTCGATGACATCATTTTCAGGTCAATCATCCAATTCAAGAAACCACAGTGACCAAACCCAAAAGTCGGGCCAAAAGTGCTGTAAACAGAGGGTCTGTTATTACAACCCTAAATTCTTTTCGGCTGAAAATATGAAATGGTGAATGTAAAACAGACTAACCAATCGCTTTACCATTTTACATGAGAACAGAACCATCTGGAACACTGATGAGCACACTGACATCTTAGCTGTACACTCTCGCCTCATTTTAATGGTAAGTACATCATGTAGGCCTACATGTATGTAGGCCTATATCACTTCCTCATGTACACGTATATAGAATCTACGACGGTCCAGGATTTAATATCATTATTTATTTTTATTTATTTATTTATTTATTTATTTATTTATTTATTTATTTATTTATTTATTTATTTATTTATTTATTTATTTATTTATTTATTTATTTATTTATTTATTTATTTATTTATTTATTTATTTATTTATTTATTTATCTATATTATTGATAGATGAGATATTGATAGATAGTGTTACACTGTGCTTTATAAAAATCCTTTGGAGGTTGGGAGGGATCAAAGTATTAAATTATCAGTGGCATGGCGTATTAAGGCCTATTTTCAATGTTAATATTAGCCCAAAATATAGGTGAAATTGTGTGTTTATCATGTTTATCGTCCGTATACATAGGCCTACTAGTTGTAGTAACTACAAATTTCGAACGTTTGAGGACTTGCTCACGGTCGGAGCCGTGAGTTCCAATTATTGGATCTATATACATAGGCCTACCTTCCTCGAGTCAGTAGAGCCTAAAACGAAATCAAATATTGAGATTTTCTCAAAAACTGTTTAAATAGCCTTATTGTTGTTGAAATCTGTAATGCTAGTTGGATTCCTTGCATCATTTCCTTTCTGAAAATGTACACTTTTATAATTATACTTCTCATCATTACATTTAGAAATACAACAAAAAACAATATCTAAATTACTGACTCAAGGAAGGTATACAGACTATATAGCAGGACGATTATGAAATTTTCTTTTTTGGGGCAAACAAAACCCACTCTTCCAGCACACCACCCCCACCCCACACACACCCATCACACACACCCATCAGAAAGGCAACAGTGATCCTTCACTACATGTAGTATATGCCGACTAAACATGCTAAAACATCAGCTGCGGCGTGGCAGATAAATAATAAAATATTCAGGGCATAGGCCTACTATGATTTTATTACATAAAATTACGTAATTACTCAGTCTGTCCAATTAAGCTTATTAGATTTTTCAAGGCCTGATCCAGAGTATGTACAGTGTGATTCCAGCCCGGGATTCCAGAGGGGCGTATGTTAATAGAAACAACCGCTCCATGGAAACAACCATGCAGAACTAGAAAAGAATGAACTCAAGTGTACTTATTATACGTTCCACAACTGTTTGGAGTAACTTTTTTTTTTTGTGACGTGCCATGTCAAAAGGAGACACTTTTGGCCAGTATCGTAAATAGAGAAATAGCCAAAAATCTGTCCGGGGTGATTTTTTCACAATTTAGGTTTGTTGCGAATTTCTGATGTTATTAATGTTTAAAATATTGTCTGATAGTTTCAGACAGGAATATAAGCTGGCATCTTGTATTTTGTGAGATATTTTTCAAGGTAATTCCTACTCTCAACATTGTCAATAATATTTGTAAAGGTCGATATCTCAATTTCCAATTTTATAATACCATAACTTACGGACTCAATTATCTTCGCTTAGCAATGTCCGATTTCATTGGGGAAAGCACGTTGTGGAGCAAAATATCTCTATATTCAAGATATGTAAAAACCTCAATTAGATAACCTGCCCAAAAGTGTTTCCTTTTGACATGGCACGTCACATTTTTGAACAAGTATCGTTATCAATTGATGGGGCCCCCCAAAAAAGTTGTTTGTTTGTCCTCCACCGCCCGCTCCTCTCAGATTAAGGCCTGACCAATATTTTTTTTTCTTCTTTTTTTTTTATATAAAAATAAGTAAAATTCAATTTTTTTTTCAGATTTGGAGTATCTCTGGACCTAGCTAGAGCTAAATACTAAGATCTTTCACGGTTGAAAGTTAAAAAAAGCCCCCCCCCCCAAAAAAAAACATTTTGTGTCTTCAAAAAAAAAAAAATCCGCCCGCCCGCCCGCGCGCCTGGGCTCACACTACGCAGAACCTTTAACCTTTTAAAATGTGTCAAAAATTTCCAATGTTGCTTTGAAGACAACAAAACATGTTTCATGACTTTTTTTCATGAAATAACATTAGTTTGTAGCTGCGAATATGGTATTTATGATATGTAGCTATTCTGTTCCTGATACTCGAATCTACTATGCTATTGGTATGATGAAAATACTACTGATATTGAAATTGTGGAACTTAGTTTTCTACTGCTTATATTGTACTGATGCAGAAGATATCATTTGCTGATATTGGTATTGATGAACATGATGAAGTAGCTATATAATGCTGATATTGGTACTGATGAAGTAACTATCTAATGATAATATTGGTATTGATGAAGTAGTTATCTACTGCTGATCTACTGCTGATATTGGTAGTGATGAAGTAACTAGTATTTGCTGCTGATATTGTCATTCATGAAGTAGGCATCTTCTGCTGTCATAAAAAGTAGCGATTTACTGCTGATATTGGTATTGATGAGGTGACTATCTAATGATAATATTGGTATTGATGAAGTAGTTATCTACTGCTGATATTGGTAGTGATGAAGTAACTAGTATTTGCTGCTGATATTGTCATTGATGAAGTAGACATTTTCTGCTGTCATAAAAAGTAGCGATTTACTGCTGATATTGGTATTGATGAAGTGACTATCTAATGATGATATTGGTATTGATGAAGTAACTATCTACTGCTGATATTGGTATTGATGAAGAAGTTATCTACTGCCGATATTGCTTGGTAGTGATGAAGTAACTTGTATTTGCTGCTGATATTTTTGATATTGATGAAGTAGTTATCATCTGGTGGGACTGGTATTAAAGAAGTAGCGACTTACTGTTGATATTGCATTGGTATTGATGAAGTAGCTATCTACTGCTGATATTGGTATTGATGAAGTAGTTATCTACTGCTGATATTGGTATTCGTGAAATAGGTATCTACTGCTGATATTGGTATTGATGAAGTAGGTATCTACTGCTGATATTGGTATTCGTGAAATAGGTATCTACTGCTGATATTGGTATTGATGAAGTAGGTATCTACTGCTGATATTGGTATTGATAAAGTAACTATCTACTGCTGATATTGGTAGTAGTTATCATCTGGTGGGACTGGTATTAAAGAAGTAGCGTTTTACTGCTGATATTGCATTGGTATTGATGAAGTAACTATCTAATGCTGATATTGGTATTGATGAAGTAGTTATCTACTGCTGATATTGGTATTGATGAAGTAACTATCTACTGCTGATATTGGTATTGATGAAGTAGGTATACCTACTGCTGATATTGGTATTGATGAAGTAGGTATTTACTGCTGATATTGGTATTGATGAAGTAACTATCTACTGCTGATATTGGTATTGATGAAGTAGGTATACCTACTGCTGATATTGGTATTGATGAAGTAGGTATCTACTGCTGATATTGGTATTGATGAAGTAACCGTCTACTGCTGATATTGGTGTTGATGAAGTAGCCATCTACTGCTGATATTGGTATTGATGAAGCAACTTTCTAGTGACGATATTGGTATTGATGAAGTATAGCTATCTACTTTTGATATTGGTATTAAAAGAAGTAGCTATCTACTACTGATATTGGTAGTGATAAAGTAGCTATCTACTGCCGATATTGCTTGGTAGTGATGAAGTAACTAGTATTTGCTGCTGATATATTGTTGATATTGATGAAGTAGTTATCATCTGATGGGACTGGTATTAAAGAAGTAGCGACTTACTGCTTTTGTATTGGTATTGATAAAGTAAACTAATATATCTAGTGTATCTAATGTATTGATGAAGTAGCTATCTACTGCTGATGCATGGTAATAATGGAGTAGCTATCTACTGTGGATATTGGTATTGATGAAGTAGCTATCTACTGCTTATATTGCTATTGATGAAGTAGCTATTCTGTATTGACATGATTGAGTGCATTGCGTCGTTGCATTCGTTCACAATTGATCGTCAACCACCATCTCACTCAAAGGATTCACAACCTTTAAATTTCTTCAACAATACCAATATCAGTAGAAGATAGCCACTTCATCAATACCAATATTGCAGTGGAGCAGTTCAACATGCTTTCAGGCAAATGTTTCTTTAATAATATAATATGCCTATCTCTGAATATGGCACGCAGGCAAATGAATTCCCTGGTGGTTAACACTTGACATGATAGGAAAGGGATAGGGCTATCTTTGCGATTGAATTTGTGACCATATTTTTCACCGATGCCACCATAACATCAGCTTTTATCACCGATGGTGACCTATAAAATGATGATATACCGTGTACTATTCAGTTTTGATAATGGCCTATTCCAGTTATCAGTAGAAGATAGCCACTTCATCAATACCAATATTGCAGTTATAATGAGCTATGCCATAGTGTCCACACACTATGGCAGATGTGACCTTAATCCTCAGCATAGGGAGTGTGAATTTAAAATGGGGTTACCCGTATGAGGTTGACTTTTAGTTGAAATCTAGAATATATTACTTGAAGTAACATGTCAATTCCCCAAGGGTATCAGCGAATTTCTATTTAGTGGTGTGTGCACTTTCTGATATCAATACCAATGTCAGCCCAATAGGTTTTTTTTATCAATAACAACATCGGCAGTACCAAAACCACTGAATCATTTGATACCTATCAAAAGACGAATTTTGTAACAGTTTATTTTGTTTCATTCATCCACAGGTATTGCTCAAAACGAGTTGGTACCAGTCCAATTCTTGGTTGTTGTGCAGAAGGCCTACAAGACCAAAAACGACCCGCGCAACTTCACTTGAATAACTAAGGGGTTCAACATGAAATTCGACTGCATTGAAAAAGCTTTGAAGTGGTTATTTTATCGCTATGGAGGAGTGGTTGCCAAACAACCTTGGCCATTTTTCATCGTCCCAATTTTGATAACTGCTGGTCTATCAGTTGGACTCTTCACGCATTTCAGCAAAGAAAGTGACCCAGAGACTCTGTATGGCCCTGATAGAACTTATTCACGCCGAAACCGTGCTTATATCGAAGATGTTTACTCGAACGCTGTCGACGAAGATATGTTAGCAAGACATAAAACCAGAGTAGGCATTTGGGGACATGTGATAATATCACCCAATATAGGCAATAATGTCCTCACTGTCCAAGTATTGAATGAAGTTCTACGATTGCATGACACGATTACGAATGTAACATTTACGCTTGATGGTGAAAGTTACCGATTTAGCGATTTGTGTATTCAATGGAAAAACGAATGCCTCGAAAATGAGCTCCTTGTTCTCCTAAATTACACTGCGGAAAATGTTGTATCCACTCCGTTAACATACCCTGTGTATTCCTTACCAACTGGTGAGATACTTTTCATAGGAACGCAACTTGGAGGCGTATCCTTGACAGCGGATGGTCGTATTATGAATGCCTCAGCCATGCAACTCGTATATAACTTGAGATACAACACCGATGACGAACTTGAAAAGGGATTCCTATGGGAGAAGCAATTCCTACGTACTCTGGAAGATTTCGAAACAGACGAAGTAACTGTTTACCGACAAATATCGCACTCATTTGAATTAGAAATTGACGAATCTTCCTCGATAACCTTCGAATTGGTCGTCGAAGTTGGCGTTATAATTGTAACATTTTCTGTGCTTTCTGCTTTTTCATTTGATTGGGTTCGAACCAAACCAATCTTGGCTTGCCTAGGGGTGCTTACTGCGGGATTGGCACTGGCAAGCACCTTTGGATTGTTCAGTTTTATTGGAATACCATATGCAACTGTAGCTGGCGCTGTAACCTTTTTGATTTTTGGTAAGTTAACCCCCTGGACACTACTGGTAAAATAACAGCATTTCTGATTGGTTGATAACTTGAAATGTTCGTTTCAATTTATGATTAGGCTTTAAACTATTTACAATGTATGGTCAAACTTGCATTTGCAGATGATCTTATTAAGACACTCCTTGATTGGTTCAAAATTGGACACAATATTCATTTTGGCCAATCGGCAGGTAGTTCTCATGGGGTTAACCAAACATAATCAAGTAACAGCACATCACGACCTTATTTTTACGAAAATCGAAGCGAATTGAGCTTAACTGCTAAAAGAATATAACCTGTAGGTCCCACGCGCAAATGGGACTTTAGAATTTATATAACATTAGATTATGTCAGGGTAAAATTGGAGCAACTTGAATTTTATACCCCAATATCTGAATGATGTGCTCATCTATGGGCCCTTTTCAAGGTCAACATACTGCTTGGCAGACAACAGAAGAAAACTAACAGACTGGAATGGAATATTCCAGTTGAAATACATGACCTTAGCCTTCCACAGAGGGAGTGTGAATTTCAAATGGTTACCTATAAATTGGCGATTCCATTTGAAATCCACAACCCCTGTGTGAGAGATTAAGGTATTGTTTTTTCAAAAACAATGGTGTGTATATGAACTCCATATTTCAAAAACAAGGTGTGTATATGAACTCCATATTCTACTCTGCTCGGAAATTTGGAAGGATTGCGACTTGACATTTCGAACGCCTTGTAAGTGTCATGCAAACTGACCGTTCATTCCATCCACAGTAGCGATATTCATTCTATATGGTGAGTGACTAAAGGGTAGTTATTCTGTCGCGTGTCCAAAAGGGTAAATACTTCATACATATACTGCGCCAATAAAGTATCCTTACACTTGGAAAAATAATCACAATTTCAAAACTGAACAATATTGGGGAAATTTGTTTTTTAATAGATGCACTATCTAATCCTGCACATTATGACACCACATTGAATCCAATGTGACCTCAAGAAGTAAAGTTACAAGAAATTGAATAGGCGAAGGTCCAGTTTTAAAAGTGACAAACTGGCCTATACAAAGCGCAAAAAGATTCCAACAAGCGCAACAAAGAGACAACACAATTTCTTCAATGAAGCGTTATTTCAAGCAGTTTTTATTTCAGTTTTTACTTCTCTGTACTTTTCATAACTTTCATTTTATTTGTCACTTCTTTTATTTCAGTTTTCTTTTGTTCCTTTTGTTTTAAATTAAAGCCAAACGCATAAATTAGCCATTCACCACTCTCAAACCAGATGTCTAGTCTGTGGAGTTTTGAATAGGCCAGTTTGTCACTTTTAAAACTGGACCTTTGTCTAATCAAATGCTTGTAACTTTGCTTCTTGAAGTCACATTGGATTCAATGTGGTGTCATGATGTGCAGCATTAGATAGTGCATCTGTTAAGAAAACAAATTTCCCCCAATATTGTTCAGTTTGGAAATTGTGAATATTTTTCCAAGTGTAAGGATACTTTATTGGCGCAGTATATAACAGCTCTTAATGATCTCACTTATGCTTCTCTTTCAGGAATTGGTGTTGACGATATGTTTGTTATGATGTCCGCTTGGCGTCTAACAAGTGCTTACAAAACTACCAAAGAGCGCATGAAAGACGCCTTCGAAGAAGCAGCCTTGTCGATCACCATTACTACCATTACAGATATTCTAGCATTCAGCATAGGATGCGTATCACAGTTTTACTCCATTCGTCTCATGTGTATGTACGCTGCAGTCTCTGTTATTTTTGCATATATCTACATGATCACATTCTTTGCTGCTTGCATGGTGTTTATTGGGTATCGAGAGGAGAAGAATCGACATGCAATCACGTTGCAAAAAGTTTTGCCCAAGAAAAATGCACCTTCTAAATGTTATTACATATTTTGCGCTGGTGGGTCATCTGACACACCTGTGGATGAGCAAGCTGATGGCAAATTATCCGACACAGGGGTGATGATCTTCTTTAAGAAATACTACGGTCCCTTCATCACGCATTGGGTATCTGTAGTTGTAGTACTCATTCTATATTTCGGCTATCTTGGGGTTGGAATTTGGGGTTTTACAACTTTGGAGGAAGGTTTCGATTTTAGTACAATCGGCGTCGATAACTCGTATCTAAATGAATATTATGGAGTTGAGGAGTCTTACTTCAAAGTGTACGGCCCAGATATGTCAATAGTAGCCACTGAGGAACTGTCGTATTGGGACCCTGACATACAGGAGGAATTAGAAAACACAATGGCGAAACTTGAAGACAGCAAATACTTCCACAACTCTTCACTCAGTATATCATGGCTTAGAGAATACTTGAAGTTTTTAAATTTCCTCGGCATTACCAACCCATCTAAGGAAACGTTTTTGCAAGTTCTTAGAGAACAATTTCTCAGTATTCCAGTGTTTGAACAATTTGTTCCTGATATCATCTTCGACTCGACTAATAGCTCCATAATAAGCTCAAGATTTTATGTAATCGGCAAGAATTTGGCTACAACCGTACAAACGAGGGATATGTTTGTAGAAATTCGAAACATTGTGGACGATTCTAGTCTAGAACTTATAACATTCAATGGCTATGCTATTTGGGTAATGGAGCAACTTGTCGCTATTCGACCAATTACAATTCAAACACTTGGTATTGGTATTGCAGCAATGTTCGTCATTTCATTGTTGTTAATTCCACACCCGGTATGTTCCATCATTGTAACTTTGGCCCTCGTTTCTACCCTAATAGGTATAATAGGGTATATGGCGATCTGGAATATCGTTCTGGACAGTATTTCATTATTAAGTCTTATTCTGGCATTAGGTTTCAGCGTAGATTACTCGGCTCACATCACTTATGCGTTTGTATCGTCATCAGCCAAAACTCGACGACAGCGATCCATCTTCGCACTCTACTCCCTTGGTGCGCCAACTCTTCAAGGAGCAACATCGACTATTTTAGCAGTCAGTGTCTTATCAGGAAGCTTTTCTTACATCTATCGTACTTTCTTCAGTACAATGGTGCTTGTTGTCAGCATAGGTGCTACACATGGCCTCGTTTTCTTGCCTGTGTTTCTTATGTTGTTTGTACCGATCAAAAATCCTTGCCAAAAACAGGATAAGAAGGCGAATGCATATGACCAAGAACAGGAATTACCCTCAACTGATAACCCAGTATTCAATCTTCAAGAGCAATAAATCAATTTGTGTAAATAGAGGCTAAAACAATTTGATGGCATTACCCACATCGGTACGTTCTAATAGCTTACATGATTTCTCGCATCATCGGCTGACTTCGCCATTGTTTGAAGATGACCGGCAGAGATGTTGCATTAAAGACCCATTCAGTGATCCCAGCGCAAGTGTGAAAACATATAAATTGCTTAAAAGTGAAGGATAAGTCATTCAAATTGTCATTTGGAATTTTGAAATGACAAATTTGGCAAAAAAAAAGAAGAAAACGGCAGTACTGACAAAGTTGAAGCCCCATTCAAATACATGAACCTAATTTAGATACTGTCAGTATCTAAATTACAGATTCGTGTAAAATGTCTTATTTTGTCTTAAATACTCGGCTTTCGGCTGAACCACTCGCAGGCTATGTTAGCACATCTATAACAATGACAAAGGTACCAAAATCTGAATTTTGATGATTTTTACGATCGTCCGGATGAGCAAATCACTGAATGGGCCTTTAAATCAAAACTATCAGTGTTCGAAGTTCTTAAAAATCCGATTCATCAAGCATTGCAGCAAAATAGATTAAATCCAGTTAGGGGTGTACCCGGGGCGGGACCCGGGGCACCTAGCCGGAGTGGGAGGAGAGCAAATTCTAAATTGTCCCACCGTCGGACACGTACTAAAAATAACTTTACCAGGACGAATGCACGCGAAAATCTGTAATCTAATGTTAAAATGGGCCCAAAAAATTGTGGGCAGAATAAAACCGGCACAGGATCTTCTATTTCAAGTCTACATGTGCAGAAAGACAAATATTGTCTACCACCTGAACCCGAAAGAGGTAGGCCTGTAGCCAGTTCCCAGGGGAAAATAGTGACACTATTTCCCTGATAATACCATGTAGTATTTGTTTTAAACTGCTCAACAAAAGTTTGGAAAGTTTTTCCAAGCATCTATAGACGAATCCAACCAGCCAAATGATGGTCACAAATCAGTCGGCCATTACTGGGTCCCGTCTGCACCAAACTGGTGTTGTTATTGCCCAATTTGGTGGATTAAAGCCATATTATAACATTTTCAAACAAAATAGATTAGCATTTCTTTGCCATAAAATGTTAGCTTTTACTGTCAGATATATCCCTTTTATTTTTGAGCCGAACAACTACGGCAAAGCAAAGAAAATTGCAAATTTACTACCAGCGCACATGTCGCCAATACGTACCACTCCTTCGGTCATGTTGTAGTACGACCCTTTGTTGCATATATCACCGTCCCGCACGCCGTGTACGTACCGGTACTGTGTGTTATGAACGTCATCGTGTATGCGTTCGACTAATAATTCCATCGTAATAATAAAGCGCCGGTTCGGCGTTTTATTCAAAATCTCGGATTTTGACAAAACTACAGCACCTATAGTTTTGATTTTTGCAGGGTATATTGGTTTAATAAAGTACAATTTAATCGTGTAAAAAAGGAATTTTAAAAATTCAGTGAGGGCGTCTTCCTCAGCAAATGTTATAATATGGCTTTAAGTCCGCTTAAAAATCGATGTTGAATTGTATTGTGTTGTAAACTTTCATCATTCTTTTGTCTACGTGTAACACGGGTGATGGAATGCAGTTTAATATCCCCGCCAAGGCCACGTCATTTCACATTTTAGGTGGGATAGATCTAAGGGGGACCCAGCTATGGCTGCCATTGAGGTGTAGGAATGCGTGAAATTGGATTCGTCTATAATTCAGATTATTTGTGACGTGTTCATATAGTGTTGCATATCAATGTATAGCTACTTTATTCTCATGTACAACGCCTTGTACATGTACACGTCTTGTGAATGTAGTGGGTCTCAAACGGAATGTGCCAAATTGACCACTATTCTGTGCAGCAAGTTGCAATCCAATATCTTCACCATCTCGGACCTAATGCAATCATCCAAGATGAAAACGCTCGCCCCCATAGAGCCAGGGTAGTCAATGACTACCTACATAATATGGAAGTACTGTAGAGTTAATGGAATGGCATGCCATCAGCCCAGACCTCAACCCGATTGAACACTTGTGAGACACAGCAGACATATCGAATTGCATTATGAATACGAAGAATGTCTTTCTGATATCAAATAATTTTCATTTTTTGAAATCCAGGATATAATACAAATTTTATGACAGATTATTAAAATTTGATATTTTCACATTTTTGATATATAATGGTTCTCGATGTAAATTTTATAACTCTAATGATATATTCTTAAAGTGTATGTAGCTGGGAGGAAAAGCCGACGATCAATTCTCGCTATTCACAATAAGGGTCTTTGGGTCACGTGTTCCTATGTAATAGCATGGTAATATTCGTATTCAGTATCGAAGTTACGTAATGTTACTATGTCAACAGGATCACGCTCTTGAGTATTGAACCACGATCGAAACGATCACCACACAAAGTGTATGGCACTCGAAGGCATATCAAAATAGCGTGATCCGGTAACCAAGATAATTACGTAACCACTTCGATGCTGAATTGCGCAAACCGCTGGCGGCGCCCTTATTGTGAATAGCGAGAATTGAAAAATTTGACCTTTCATATTGAAGATACGTATTTTTTCACCCAAAGACCTTATTTTTGGTGTTTTGGGGGAAAAATCCATATCTTCAATACGAAAGGTCAAAATTTTCAATTGATCGGTGGCTTTTCATCCCACCTATACATGCACTTTAAGTATAAATCATCAGATTTATAAAGTTTACTTCGAGTACTGTTAAATATCAAAAATATCAATTTTTAATCATTTGCCATAAAATGTGTATAACATTGCGAATTTCAAAAAATTAAATGCTTGGTGAAATCCATACATGTAGACCGATTTGCACCTGAGTGTAAAAAAAAATATCAAGTCAATATGTATTTCCTGTATGTTTGATGGTTTTAATGTTGTTAATTAATAAGGTTTCATTATAATGTATTTTACATAAAATTTGTTAAATCAATACAAATATACTGATTTATTAATATAAAATTATAAAATTAATATATGTATTTCTCCGGGTTTTCCTGATGTTTGGTGGTTTTAATGTGGTTGATAGATAAAGTTTCATATGTATTTTGCATAAAATGCCAAATGAATACACAAATAAAATGTGATTGTCTAAAATCATCATGCTTATTACCTGCTGTTGTTACCAATGCATTCACAATAATTGTGACAAAATATGAATTGAATTTAAAGCAATAATTAATATTGTAACATTTGCTGAGGAGGACGCCCTAACTTTTTCCTTCCAAATTATGATCTTAACACCAGAATAATATATGAACTACATGTAACATTATGAACGCCTCAGGTGCAGTATTAATGTAATAAAATCTGATAAGTAGCTATCTGCTGCTGATATTGGTATTGATGAAGTAGCCGCATTGCTGATATTGCCATCATATTGGCATTGATGAAGTAGTTATCTACAACTGATATCAGCTGATATTATTAGGCCTATAGTTATCTACTGCTGATATTGGTGTTGATGAAGTAGCCATCTACTGCTGATTTTTGAATTGATGAAGAAGGTATCTACAGAACTGCTGATATTGGCATTGATGAAGTAGCCACGCTACGGATATTGGTATTGTTAAAGTAGTTATCTGCTGCTGATATTGATATTGATGGTGTAGCCACTTACTGCTGATATTGGTATTGATGAAGTAGCTATCTACTGCTGACATTGGTATTGATGAAGTAGCTATCAACTGCTGATATTGGTGTTGATGAAGTAGCCATCTAATGTTGATATTTGTATTGATGAAGTACTAGGTATCTACTGCTGATATTGGCATTGATGAAGTAACCGCACTGTGGATATTGGTATTGATGAAGTAGCCGTCTATTGGTGTTGATGAAGTAGCTATCTGTTGCTGATATTGGTATTGATGAAGTAGCCACCTACTGCTGATATTTGTATTGATGATGTAGTTAACGGCTATTGATATTGGTATTAATGAGGAAGCCCACTTTGATCATCTTCGTAATCGGCGGGAATCATTAGGCTTTATCATAACGCCGAAAAGTAGACTTACGTTAAGAATAATATAGTTGATTTGCCTGGTCGATATTTTGCGTGTTAAAGAAAGTAAACAAAATACAGGACTTCAATTCATAATTTGTAGCACTTCTAGCGAGATGTCACGAGCTGATCAAACTGTATCTACTGCTAACATTGGTATTGATGAAGTAGCTATCTACTGTTGATATTGGTACAGGCCAGATCCTGTTTGTTATTAGTCCCCGGGATCCGGGATAAGGAGGAACTAGATGATGGCAAGGAAGTCAAATTCGGAAACCATGCTCAGACACGCTAGCAGACGACGTACTTATAATGAAAGACAAAGAACAAAAGACTAGTTTGCGTCTGACGTCATATGTCAATCAAACTCCGAGCGCGGTTTGTAAGTGTCGTGATGATATGAGTTGCTGAACACGGCGGTAAAACCGGGCGCCTTATTGTTAATTTTGCACCTTAAACATACAAACCATCTCAAAAGTTAGGTCTTTATACTAGGAAACTTTCTTTGGTGAAGGCACCATGTCAACAATGTCTAGAAAAGTTGCTTTTTGCCTTGTAAGAGTACGTAATTTTTCGAATTTTTCGCCATTCACTGCTATTCCTTTTCTCCGATCGGCACCAATCAGATGAATCGACCTTCCTTATACGCGCTATTAGCCAATCAAGGATCGTAGAGAATTTGATTGACAGTGACGTCAGACGCAAACAAGTCTTTTTATCTTTTGTCTTTCACCCGGGTCTTTCATTATACTTGAAAAGGAATGAGTTGTCATTATCAACCCTACTTTATATCAAAAATTGGGGGGTATAATTTTTACACCAAACATAAAGGGGGGTTATGAAATTATTAAGGCCTGATGAATCAACATTTTTGTGTGCTATGTGTGCATTCTTTTAACTTGCAATCAAAATGTGTGCACA
This sequence comes from Amphiura filiformis, assembly GCF_039555335.1. Lineage (NCBI taxonomy): Eukaryota > Metazoa > Echinodermata > Ophiuroidea > Amphilepidida > Amphiuridae > Amphiura > Amphiura filiformis. The sequence continues at coordinate 7,637,371 of NC_092630.1, read as the reverse complement.
ATTTTTAGTTATAATGCAAAATCGTTAGTTATGTAATGCAAAATCTTTAATTATATAATGCAAAAAAAGGGTTCTTTACACTTGCAATCAAATTTTTGGTGCGCGGTTTCCTTATACTTTCAATCGAAGATTTTGTGTGCTCTGTGTCTTCAGCTCCAACAATGAATAATTTGTCTTCAGACTGTGCGGGCTGAAGGGAGTCATACAAATTTTCAACCCAAGATAGGTGAGGGTTGTAAAAAAAATTTAGCCTGTGATATGGGTCATAAAAAAATTGACTCCTGTCACTGACATATTCATGACCCCTCTTCCAAAAAAAAATGACATCCCCCTTACACCTGTTATTTGTTAAAGAAAGTATAGAATGTTTTTGAGTTTGACACTAATTTTTTTTGTATTTTTTTTTCAACAGGAAATGATGAAAGCTGGCAAGCTTTAAATATACCTCAGGACTTGTAATACATCAAAAACATCTCTCAGGAGGGAGCCCATCTGAAATTCAAATATGTCACTAAATCGTCACAAGAAGCTCGCCTATAAGCAATGGCTGCCGTGTGGAAATTCAAAATCATATATATAAGAGAATCTCGTCAGATGTTCAACTCATGAGTTGGTGGTTATTGAGGTTATGCAAAGTTACCGAGTTGCTCCAAGAACCACTACCCCAAGTTAACTTGGCTTCTTATACAGTGATGCACGGTAAAAACGGTAGCCATTGCGAGACAACTTTCTTGTACAGACATGATGGATATCATGCTAGGGACATACGCTATATTCCCTCGGTTTTATACCCTATGAACATTATCTTATCTCACACAGGACTTTGTATCAACTCAATGCGAAATGTTAAGACGGCTTTTCCAAAAACTGGCTCAGTCCATCACCCCAATGTTCCTCATTTGATCTGCGTTTATTTATACCTAACGGCCGATTTTGGGCTATTCCAGTTGACATTCATACATCCCCTATGGTAGACATGACCTTTTAATCTCCCACACAAGGGGTGTAGATTTTAAATGGGGTTACCTGAATAGGTGACTCTATTTGAAATCTACACCTCCTGTGTAGGAGATTTAAGTCATGTCTTCCATAGGGGTGTGTGGTTTTCAACTGGAATAGCCTAAAAGGATTGGGCAGATTCTGTGAAGTGAATATTTTACAATTTAATGGGGAAAATTAAAATTAAAAATTGGGGGAGGGGAAAGTAATTAACTGCCTTATCTAATGACCTAAAAAGGTGATGGACTGAGCAAGGTTTGGAAAAGTGCTTGTCAATTGTGTTTAATCAACCAATTTCTGCACAATATAATTGAGTTTGTTGTGTACAAGTGTGTGGTGTAAATGGCAGTTGGCGGTGTGGTGAAATGTTAATGAGGAAACACGTTGGCGGTGTGTGTTACCGCTGAAGGAAGATGAGCGAGTAACGGGATAGGTCATAAGGTCTGCATTTTGTCTTCATTATTTGAAGGGGTGTGAACTTATTTTGGACACGCCTCTATTATAATGATACCCACACAGTTATCTGTCTGTACACAGATTATATTTTGATTGCAGTGACTGTTTCCTTTGTTAGCACCTGTCAGTCATCTATGGTTACTGGACCATGTAAACCTGCCAAAAACGAGCCAAACTGCTGGCCCTATGTTCGTAGAAGAGCGAGTACGACGGAACACATACGCAGGAAACCAATAACTTTTGGTTAAATATAATATATTATATTTATTTAGGCTGATGATGGCAGATGGCTGAACTTCCAATACAAGTTCTTGATGGCAAACGAAATGAAAGTCTGGTCTAGGTTAGATGGTGGAGAGTAAGGTTGAAGACAAGTCCTCTCCCGATGGTGGTCACAAATCAAAGACACTGGGATCTCCCCTGATTTTTCAGACCAGGGTGTGTCAGGCCATCTCCTGATCAACTTTTGGCCAATCACGATAGGGTAAAGATCCCAGGGCCTAATTGCGGCCACCAACGTTAGTTTCATAATCCCAATTAAGATAATTTTGTGATTATACATTTTGATCCCTTCACAATAAGGAGGAGAGAGAAAATCTCAGAATTTGTGATATTATTGGATTACCTTTCATGGAAGGTGCCGATAAACGGTGGACAAACACTTGAGATAAATGGCCTGATTATGATAATATATTTTTGTGGGGTAAACAGAATGATTATCTCCCAGGTCTCTTTTTTCCAGGTATTTCGTTATTAATTGTTGGTTAATAATTAATTATCCTAAAGACAATGTTTTCTCTACCCGTCTATTCTGATCTCCTACATGTGCAATCACTTGTATACTGACTGAGGTTTTCAAGCCTCTTCAGTAAGATATGACTCGGAATAGTTAATGACATCCAGAAACAAATACATAAATGCATATTGTCACATTGTGTTAAATTTGTGATATAAATGTGACATCTCTCCGGGTATTAATTTTATGGTATGACTATGCATACAAAAACAGTTGAAAGTGGTAAGATCAAAATTTTGTTTGCCGAAAAGCTGCATGGCAGTGGTTTGATAATTACACACTTTACACAGGTACGCCGTGTACATGAGCTCCTGGATGAAAAGGGCACAAAATGTGTGTCTTGCAAGTGTAGCGACGCCACAGAATTAAAACCAATTCTGTGAACGACGCATAACGTAACAAAATCGCATAACATAACAAATTGTTACGTTATGCGTTCAAAACCGTTTGGCACTAAGGAAAAGGGACAACTTTTTGGCTGCTCGTCGCATAACGTAACAAAAAAATTAAAATGATCAGAAATGACAAATACTTGAAAGATTTTATGTTTAATGTCCTCCCTATGTTCAAGTCAAAACTCGGCCCATGCTATCTCGTCCACACCAAATGTGTCCCCCGAAATAAAAATTTCAAAAATAACGAATACTTAAGGATACGATACATGATTTACCGACATGTGACTCATTTCGGAATGCGATCATGAATTTTGAAGAAAAAAAAGTTTCCACGGGCTTCGTTGGGACTCGAACCAGCGATTCTAAACTTCCTTCGATTACGCGTCTAGCGCTTTACCGCTCGGCCACCGTGGCAGTTGAGCAATGGAGTGTAATGATAAAAGATAAATCTCATAATGCCATCTTTAGCCTTTTGTTCACTAAAAAAGGACGCGTTTTGTAAAGATAGATTAGCCGTTTTATGCATAAATAGCACGAACGTTTGGGAAAGGTTTCAAACAAATAATAAAGACACTGATGTGATGATGAAATTGCGTAAGTCGGGAATTATCTGCGTCGCAATGTTTTGTTTTGGTTTTAGGAATTTGACCTTAAAATTTACGACTTCTTGACATTATCATTCGAAATCAACAAAAGATATTTCAACACTATATGTCCTCATTCTTTCTCTAGAATGTTTTGTACATGTATGTGAAATAGCTTCAACAATGGTTCGCTGCATAATGGTAAAAATAGTCTTGACTCTAAAAAGGGCGAGAGGTACCATATTTACGGATTCAGGCTAAATTTAAAATTGATACTAAACGTTCGTTTTTTGATCGATTACAAAAATTAATTTTTGTCGTATAAAGAAATTGTATCTGGCGTGAATTACACTACTGTTTTTATTCCTAGGGCTCTTTGACTTCTTCAAATAATTTTTTTAATGATAGAGTGAATCCCCTGGCCCTCTATAATTACGCACAAAAGATCGACCCCCCTTAAAAGATTTTATGTTGGAAGTCGTCCCTCCCTCTGTTCAAGTCAAAACTCGGCCAATGCTATCTCGTCCACACCAAATATGTACGTCCCCCGAAATAAAAATTTCAAAAATAACAAATACTTAAAAGATTTTATGTTGGATGTCGTCCCTCCCTCTGTTCAAGTCATAACTCGGCCAATGCTATCTCGTCCACACCAAATATGTCCCCCGAAATAAAAATTTCAAAAATAACAAATACTTAAAAGATTTTATGTTGGAAGTCGTCCCTCCCTCTGTTCAAGTCAAAACTCGGCCAATACTATCTCGTCCACACCAAATTTAAAAAAAAAAAAAAAAAATCAAAAATAACAAATACTTAAAAGATTTTATGTTGGAAGTCGTCCCTCCCTCTGTTCAAGTCAAAACTCGGCCAATGCTATCTCGTCCACACCAAATGTGTCCCCAAAATAAAATTTTCAAAAATAACAAATACTTAAAAGATTTTATGTTGGAAGTCGTCCTTCCCTCTGTTCATGTCAAAACTCGGCCCATCCTATCTCGTCCACACCAAATTTGTCCCCTACATAAAAATTTCAAAAATAAGAAATACCTCAAAGATGTTATGTGTGAAGTCGTCCCTCTCTGTTGAATTAAAACTCGCCCATGCTGTCTAGTCGACCCAAATTTGACCCAACATTAAATATTAAAAAATGACAAAATCATCAAAGATTTTATGTTTGAAGTCGTCACTCCCTCTATTCAAGTCAAAACTCGTCGAATGTTGTTTCGTCCACATCAAATTTGTCCCCTACATAACATTTCAAAAACGATAAATGCTTTAAGTATATCATGTTTAAAGTCGTTAATCCCGGTTAATATTTATCGAAGAAAGAACAAATTCGAAGGAGTCAAATTTTTTGTTACGTTATGCGTTTTAGAGGTCAAAGTTTCGAAAAAGCTCTTTTATCCGGATTTTTTCGCATAATTATATGGACATGACTTGACCTCCGGTTAATATTTCTACAATAATCTGTAATTGTGGTAATCATTGGGTTATTAAAAAATAAATGCACACCCCTTATAGAGGATTTCGGATTTCCGGACTTTTTTGTCCAATCGTGGCTGTTGGAAATCCAGATTTTTACAGTGTCCAAAGGTAAAAAAATCCGGCAGAAAAATAGTTCAAAATCAGAAATCCTAAATTTGAGAGCTCATTTTGGACATTTCTGTGATTTTTCCTTCATTTAATTGGATTTCCAAGCTTTTCCAAGTGACATTGGCAACTTGAATTCCGGTCGTTTTTAGAAAGCAGACTTGGAAATCCGGTCATTTCTTTGATTGAAAATTTACTCCTCTATAGTGGGTGTGCACTTATTTTCTGAAATAGCCCATTGTCGTTTTAAATATTACAGCAGATGGATCTCTGAATTTCGTCTTTAAAGGGACATTCACAGATTTTGAGTTCAATTTTTGGAGGAAGTAGGGCGCATATTTTGAGTTATGAAGGTGATGCTACAGTAAAGGATGCATGTACATGTATTATCAAGCGCGTATACAGAATTTCAGCAACCAAAGGCGCGACTTTCTTGGTGAGCTAAGAAAGGATCATAAAACTCATAAATATAACATATTGAAGCTTAAGGTTATACACAATTTTGCCATTTTCAGAAGCAAAATGGGATGCACGTAGCCCCCTTTAAACTTATCTATTTCTGGAAATAAATATCGGAGAGAGAAAACGCAAACTACGTCTAAAAGCTGAAAGTGTAAGGGTCATTATTATGCTTGAATTTTCCACTTGGCTCAAAATGAAATGTACTTTTCAAACATTTCAATTTTTTTTCAATATCCGGAGCATCAAGATTTTTGGGAACACGGCCATAATTTCTCATTGGAAGTGGCGATTTTGTTGGGAACTTCGACGCACATTACAAACAAGTCAATAAAAGAATGTGCATATTCATTCTTGATATTGGTTGTCTCGATTTCTTATGTAAGCTTAAAATGTTGGCCGAATTTGAAGTAAAATGGCCTCCACTTGTATGTCGTTTTGTAACCAGTAATAATAATTCCGTGCAAGATTTCATAGACAAAATTCTGACCTACATTATTTCTATAAACCCTCTTCTGCATGCAGGTGCTATTTAAATTTTCATTTCGATAGCAGAAAATTGAGATATTTGCTATTTTTCCGACTCGCTGCTGCCAAATTGTCTAGTTTCGCGATAAAAAGATACAGCGAAATCAATTTTTTTTTCGAACCATTTCACCTCGTTTCGGCTTGTGCTTTGAAGTACAAACTTCAAAATTGATATAGTGATTCTATATTTCAAGCTGCGTCATACTGTGTTTTTCTTACCTCTGATTGTCGCTGCTCAAGGCCAAAATTCGAAATTTTTTTTTCTTTTTTGACACTCTCATTTCTATTTAAAACACATGTTTTCGTACGACATTGTTACGACGGGCTGTATTTGCCAAGTGGTGTTGTTGAGGGCAAGTGGTGTTGCCGAGTTTGGATTTTAAAATATTTAGGTATTTTCTAGCTTAAAATCCAGCGCCAATGCTGCGCTTGCAACAGGTAGATATTTAGAAATCCATTTAAGGTATGGGTATGGAAATTGGGGATCCTAAAAAATTGGCATATGCCTATATAGGCTATATGCAAAGGGGTTGGGCATTTTTGGCAGGCCAAGGGGGAGGGGGCCACAAAACTTTGGCAGTCCAGGGGGGTGCGGACAAGCGATTTTCGGCTGGCCGAGACGGGAGGCAAGCGATTTTTAGCGAGTCGCTTGGAAATTTTGGCTTATAATTAGTAGGCTAATACCGGTACTGATTGCACAGCCTTTCGAGAAAGCAATTTTTTGGCAAGCCGGGGCCGGGGGAGGGAATAAAATTAAATTTTGGCAGGTCGAAAGGAAGAATGACTTTACCTAGCACACATTTCGTGATCCACAGCCTCATACAACCCCATAGGCCTACGTCCTTTCTCACAAGTTAAGATTTTTATACCAGTCATCCCGCTCTGGCCACATGTTTAGGCATTTTCACGCAGATCAATTCATTAAGCAATGGAAAATATTGCCAAATTTGAATTTCGTTTTAAAAGCCTACTCCCCATTAAAAAACCCACTAATTTTGGGGGATTAAAAAAGATCTGTAAAAAGAAACAAAAGGCTGCCCCAATCCTCATTATTCATTTAATAGGCCAGGCCTTCATTTCTGAAAATAGCGGGAGCTCAGTTAGTCACTCTCCTATGTGTAGGCCTACTGAGGAGCTTGACAAGGAGCTCAATTATATAATATCAATATTAAACCATAGGATTTTCAAGAAGTGAGCAGCTCAATAAATGCCATTAGTAAAATTATTGGGCCTACGATTTTTATATTTTATTTGACTGTGATTCGTTTTTCTATAGGCTAACATGCCTACACTGTATATAGGCCTACCTTTAAAATTTCTAAAATTGGCGGAATTGAACAAGCTCTAAATTTCTCATACGTCCAGCATAACCAAGGGCAACGGGGGGCGCCCCTAGCTATGGCCATACCCGTAGTGGCGGAACCAGAATTTTTCCGGGCATGGGGCCCGGGGAAGTGAATTTGAGACAGGGGCACTTATTGCACTTGAAATTGCCGCAAAAAGTGGAAAATTACATAATATTGTGGGGATTTTGCCTAAAAACTGGATGAGAAAGAAAAAATATTGGGGAAATACTGCCCCCCTCTAGCGGCGCCACTGCATATCCATCCATGATGCTAGAATGACGGAAGTTCTGGCGCTGAAATTCAATTTCAATATCACGAGTTTTTATCAGGGATTTTACCAAGGGAAGGCGATAGTGTAGGATTTTGCTGATATACCAGGCAACACGAGAAAGGTGTGGCTAAATAAGGGAGTGTTCATTATAAATATTTTCCATTATCATACTTTTGACGTCGAGAGCATAATTATTTGAAGCGTACATCGTGTCAGTCACATGGTCACATTATTTTCTGTTGAAAGAGAAACGCACATGTCTCTGATTAGCTCGGGGATTAGCTACTGCGCGCTGCGTGCTGGTCTGTTGTTGTCGAGTGGAAATGGGAAATTTATGAATGAACTTCCGCAACTTTGCAACATCATCACGCAGCGGCGTAGCTGGGATTTTTTCCAGGAGGGCAAGACTGTAGGCCCTATGGGGCGGGGCCCAAATCCACCAAATTTCCCACTGGGGGCGGGGGCCCAAATAGACAATTTTTGCCAGGCTTATCATAATCGTATATGGTAGGCCTATTGAGCAGGCTGTATTGCATATCGTTTGGATTCCCCATCTCTCTGCCCCTCCTCTCACCCTCTCCTCTCTTTTTCCTCTTTCTCCCCCCTTTTTCCCTCTTCTTTTCCTTGCACTAGGGGGCGGGGGCCCAAATAGGCAATTTTTGCAATTGCCCCCCCCCCCGGCAGCTACGCTACTGTCATCACGGTAGACATACGCGGTAGGCCTACAAGCAGGGCTGTCAACTCTCACGCATTGGGTCACTTTCTCACGGTCTCACGCCAAGGTAGTATAATCTCACGCCTAGGTAATAAATCTCACGCAAAAAGCTGGAAAATGAGTAAAATCTCACGCATCGTCCTGAATAATTTGTTGCTCCTACCCCCCCCCGCTTTTCACATTCCCGAGCGCCGTGGCTCAAATATTAATGGTTCAAAATGAACATTGGAGTCGCCAAATCCAGGTACGCCTAGCTCTTTATACAGACAAATATAGTAGGCCTATCAAAATGTTGTATTTTTATATTTTCTGGTGGACTCGCGGAGAATATCATGTCATGTAGGTCCCGGCGCTGGGTTGGGGGGGAGGGTCTCAAGGCATTTTGGTAGGCCTACCCATGCTTGATTCCCGGGCTTGATTCCGGGAGGTTTTTTAGCAGGCCCGACCATTTTTTTAAATAAAAACACCTCGGGCGGGTCTCTTCAAAACATTTGTACCGCGGGGATCAAAGTCATCCAAATTGCCAAAATGCGCCCAAAAGTTGGTCTTCGCTGTAAACCCACCCATCATAGTCGTTGAAAAGGTAGGCCTACCCCAAAACTGTGGCACATCCACGAACCCGAGGGAGAGACCTCCGCGGGTAAAAACACACCTCTAGCGGGACCAGATTTATAATTTAAAATAGGCCTACATTTTGGAAGCCAGTCATCACGACAAAACGGACCATGGCAGTGTTAATGGTATTAACACTTTGATTTTAGGCTTAAATAACGAGTGTAGGCCTATAAATTACAAATTTGCACACACCCGGGGGAACCTTCTCAAGCTGGTTTGGGTAAGGATGTGAGGCTGTGACTCCTAAAAACTACGGTACGATTTTAAACCAAATTTGAAGAAAACAGACCCAAAATTGTATCAACTTTTGGACTGAAAGTTTTCGCAAATTTTTACTTTTTCGAGAAAATTATTGAAAATACCCTTCTTGAACCTAATTTTCATGACACTGAGGGTCAATAAAATCATGGCTAAAAATACAACAGAGTCTAAACTAAATGGCTGAAAATGCACCCCAAATCTGCCGCACATCCCCACGACACATTTCACCTTATAGATTTTGAAAATTGTCGCAATAAAATAGGCCCGAACTTATCCCAAATTATCCCCCGAAAAAATTTTTTTTTGCAGGTGAGGTTGGAGTCTTATTATTTTTATTCTCAGAGAGGATATGGGTTGATATTTTTAGCAGGGTACAATTTGTCTTGTTTTTTTGACGTTGAAGTTCCAGATTCTTTTTTTTATATGTTAGGCCTATTATTCATTTATTTATTTATACCCCGGGATTTATACCCTGTACGTGGGGAAAAGTACACACGGCAGCTACAGAGAAACCACGAAAAACTCCTGTGAAGTGCATGAAAATGCCCAGAAAATGTGCCAACCGAAACACCCGAACAGGAAGATAAAATAAAAAACAAAACCAAAAACCCAGGAAATTTCCCGAAATAAGTTCCAAATTCTTTGTCCCCACTAAAATATATGAACACTCCCTTATGAAGTCTGCCCTCTTCCGGCTATTCTGGTAGTAGGCGTTGACAATTACCTTCATATTTTTGAAGCATGTTTGAACCCGATTTGTTCTCTATTCACATTTTTAACGTTGCAAGTAACATTTCAAGACCTCTATTTGTGACAGGTATTTATTATCTTGCTAGAGATGTGCCTAAAGTTGAAATTCAATATTTCGGATCGCAAAGATCGAGAGATATAAAGTTGTTGAATATCAGTTTAACACCATGGATCATATGGGCGTCTTATATGAACGATTACGATAACTAGGCAAAAATGGCTGGGATACAGGTTGTGTAAATACTACATGAATATTCATGACCTATACAGATTCCATTCTTCTCTAATAATAAAGATGTCAATCACTCTCCCAGACGACAGTTGCTTGGCGCTTGTAAACAAATCGAATAATAGTGCTTGATAACAGCTAAAAAAATAGGCTAAAACACATTTTCACACAATTTTTTCCGGATTTTTTATTTCACATGATAAGTAGACATATTTTCTTACGTATAAGGTAATAATATATTTTTTCTGGAGGTAAAGCCCTTCAACACTTTGTTTAACCTTAAGGGTATACGATGTAGGCCTATTGTTGTTCTATTGAAGCAGCAGATAAAAAAAAGTAGTTCACAGCATCTTGTAAATGGTAGTGAGCTTTAACGAAAATAGCCTTGCTCAATTCATAGCGACTGTGTAGAAGAATTCAAATATCACAGATATACAATTGGAAGGCCTTGTGGTTCTTGAGATATGTTGCACAGTGTCATCGCCCCGATATCTTCATGGCAGAAAATGCCATGGTAGGTTGAATCCACAGCCACGGATGGCCATTGTGTTCCCACCTGTTTAATAGTTTTTAAATGCATAGTGGGCTGAAGGACATCCGACTAAGGCTAATGACATTAGCCTGTGACTGACCTCTATACGGTCAGCGAGCATACATTCGCCATTGTCATCTGCTTATAGACTGTCTCTACGATAGTCTCCTACACAGCCAGTTTGTGTCAGTCGGTCTGACACTCGTCGATCCTGTATGTTCGTGATAGCCACATACAGTCTGGCCCGAGACTACCTCCACGAGGGTCTACGCTGCGCTATTTAAAATCTTGAGTTTTGGTCACTTTTTCAGCTCAAGACGCAAGCTACTCTCTCCCCGGTATCCAAAGATTTATCGTCTGAATATCAATCGTGCATAGCACATTTACGTGTATCGATCCCGTGTATTCATTTCAGTGTCTCTGGTAGTATATATATATAATGTAATTATTAACCGGGTGTCGGTGTGTGTTGTAAAGAGGGCTGAAACGACAACACTTTTGCAAAACGTAATAACTCATTAACACCAATAAATTAAGCACGTTTTCAAAGTATATGATTTGTAGAATGAACTTTTGCAAAACATCAAAGTAAATATATATTGATTCAGATAATGAAAATCGATTTTTTTTTGCAAAAAACACCCATTTATCTTGTGCGATGAAATGTTTTATTTATGTGTTCTATTGGTTTTCAAGCAGTGATATTTATTATGTATTTTATTGTTTTTCAAGTGGCGATATATAACATAACAATCAAAAATATGTATCTCAAAAGGCAAATAAACTTTTATCATGTTTTTATTGTGGGACATTAGAGCACATCAGACATATCGAATTGCATTCTGAATACGAAGAATGTCCTTCTGATATCAAATAATTTTGATTTTTTGAAATTCGCAATGTGATACACATTTTATGGCAAATCATTAAAAATTGATATTTTTTATATTTAACAGTACTCGAAGTAAACTTTATAAATCTGATGATTTATACTTAAAACCAAAAAAAATAGGGCTTTTTGGGAAAAAAATCCATATCTTCAATATGAAAGGTCAAAATTTTCAATTGATCGTCGGCTTTTCCTCCCAGCTACATAATACACTTTAAGAATATATCATTAGATTTATATAATTTACTTCGAGGACTGTTATATATCAAAAATTTGAAAAATATCAAATTTTTATAATTTGTCATAAAATTTGTATTATATCGTGATTTTCAAAAATGAAAATTATTTGATATCAGATATACATGCTTCGTATTCAGAATGCAATTCGATACGTCTGAGGTGCTCTCATGTCCCCTAAAAATTACTGTCGAAACGCTCAAAACGCTCATTCCAGATCCCTTAAGCCTACGTCACAATTCAAATAAAGTGATTCTACGCCATAGTCGAATTAGTAAGATAAGGACGCTATTTGCTTTATAAATAAATTTGACCGTTTTACCGGCAGGCGTTTCATTTGAACTTTTACCTGTTCCAACTTTAATATACATTCGTCTCAGCTTTAATGACACCTAAATGACACCAAGCTCATTGCACATTGTCCTGGGTGGGATTAGGCATAGAAGAACTCCTGGAAGCGGCAGCTTTAATTAGCATGAGGCCGCATTGATATGTAAATAGCGTATTGTTATTTAAATTAGTGCCCAGACGTATTGAGGGCGACAGTCAATGTTATCCAGACGGAGAATGGCTGCATATGCCGGGCATGTCAAATTGCCGAGTGAATGCTGATAAATCACCTTTCTGTATAGGTAATAAGATAGTATATTTCGTGTACCAGTTGGTTATAACAAAAAATTAGTATCATATTAAATATATTAAGTGTATAAACTTTGAAATTCACATGAATTTGTCAGGTGGTGTGAAATTCTGCTGGATAAAACATTGAATTTAACAGATATCATGGGCAGCCAACCACGATTTATTAGCATTTAAAATATATAAGAGAGCATAATAGAAATACATTATAGACGAATAAGGCGCCATGATGGAAGGTCAGGTCGGGTATCAAAGGTTATTGTAACTTCAAATACTACTTGTATTTCACACCTTGCCTCTGTCACATATTTCCTTCATATTATTGACAGCAAGTCCTAATTTCGACTTTGCTATTGCAAAATGTCATTTCATATCATATTAGTAGACTTTCTTTGAAAAAACATATCACTGGTGCCTGATGGGAATACCCGTCCGCCATTTCATTAAACTGGGTCGTTTTCGCCTGGTTTGTGCCCAGATGTATTGGGGGCGCGCTATACTCTCATTGAACAGGCAAAGTTCGCAAAACTAACAACGTTGTTATTTGCCAATATCAATTAACATGATCCAAGGGGTCGAAAATGAATTATTCATAACGGATCGATAACTGGCCTCACTTTCTAGCAAGAAAACCAGCGGAATTTTTCTTAGGTTTTGCGTTGCTAATAGAACAACCGTGAATTTAGTGTCACCCCGTTGGATTAGGCCAGTGTTCACTGCAGGGCCATGAAAACTAGCAATACGGTCCTTATATTGATTTATCAATTTAAAATTCTTATTACCTATTTCAATGCATCCAACATCCATCGCATGAACAATTTTATACATTAAAATTGTATATTGTGCACCAGTGATAGCAACGAAAATGTATATACACGTAAAAAATCTTGTGGCTCTGAGTTTGACATTTTTTATCATTTTGTCGGCATTCATGTCGTTGCTGAATCTTGCCAGTAGCCTGTACGCAACCGGAGGTTTAGGACTCGCATCTCTTGCCACCATTTACGGCTTCTTTGCCATATCATGTCCTGTAGCACCGGTTGTGATACGCTTTTTGGGGACAAAATGGGTCATTGTTGCAGCATGTTGTACATACTGTGTTTATATCGCCATGAACTTCTACCCAACATATTACACATTGATACCAGCAGCAGTTCTATTGGGCATGAGTATAGGACCTTTTTGGTCTGCACAAGGGACTCATCTCACTACTTCAGCTATGAACCTTGCTGACATTACGTCGGAGACACATGAAGCGGTCATAAGCAGATTTAATGGAGTCTTCTTCTTGTTCTGTTTAGCTTGCCAAATTCCTGGAAACCTGGTGTCTTCTCTAGTTCTTTTCAGCGGGACAAATGGTACATCCAATGACACCGATCTCAGTTTCTGTGGTGCAAACAATTGCGGAGCTGTCCCTGCTGCAAATTCTAGTGGTTCTGACACTCCAGATCAGACCACTGTGTATATTCTATTCGGAACACTTCTAGCCTGGTGTACCCTGTCTATTCCGATGGCAGCGTTCTTCATGAACCCCCTTCCATCGTACTGCCCTGTTCTACCAGCAAAGAGGGGTGCACTGGAACAGTTGAAGACAACTTTCACATTGGCTCTGTCACCTAGAATGTTTCTTCTCATACCGCTTAACATTTACAATGGATTGGAACTGGGATTTGCTTTCGGTGATTTTACAAAGGTATATAGATTTACTGATCAAAAACCATTTTAATAATTCTATGTCGTTTTTACAATTTACTTCATTTTGGAAAGCTTACGACGGATTTCGTTTAAATTTTGGACACGGTTTTGTATCTTACATTGAGGCCTATCATATCCAAATTTTGCTTCAGCAGTTTTAATATGAGAAGCTAAAACTTAGAATAACGTATAACATATTTTTACTGAGGTAATGAGAAAAATATGAGCTTTCTTCTGATACCAAAATCTTAGAAAAACACCTTTAAAATAGGAATAAATGGTTCCTGAATTCTGGAGCGCGGACTTCGAATGGGCCCACAACCGCGATATCCACCCTCTGGAACTGATTTGGTTCAACTTATGCTCTAATAGTCGAGTTGATGCCATTTTGCCATCTCCTCTGGTATGACTAAGGGTGGTGCAATAATTACCGGTATGTGTACCCCCGGGGTGGTGAATTCTCAAAAATCGCTTGCCCCCCCCCCTTTGGCCGTACCAAAAATCTTTGCCCCCCGCTTTCGACGTGTCAAAAACCTTTGGCCCCCCCTTTGACGTGCCAAAAATCTTTGCCCCCCCTTACACATGCAAGATTTTGGGGAACCCGAATTTAAAACCTTAAATTGTCTTATCAGATAATGCGAGCGCAGCGAGCAGGAAATTTTGCATATTTGAACGTGTTCCTAACGTTTTCCTACGCCTTTTTAGGGCGTAATATAAAATGGTACCCAAAATATCTGTGCCAAAAATTGCTTCCCCCCCCTTTCGACCTGCCAAAAATCGCTTGACCCCCCCCCTTTTGACCTGCCAAAAATCGCTTGACACCCCCCCCCCCACCCCTATAATTTACCACCCCGGGGTACACATAATTATTGCACCACTCCTAACATGTTCTTGTCTAAAGTTTCATCTTAGTTTCACTGCCTGTATAATATAATTATTTACCAGGCGTTATCGCTGTGACCCGTTATATTCAATATACCTTAGATGTCAATATTAACACAAAACAGCTACTGGTCAGTGTGTGTCGGTTTACGATACTCACTGACCCGTAAACCGTGAGCGCTTGACCAGGATTAATGGACAATGGGATGGGCATACGAAATGACGTAACCAAACCGGAAGATGTAGCCTAGGTCTAGACAATAGGCAATATCCCTGAGGCAAAGATTAAGTTGTGTAAGGATCTAATTTTTGTGAATGAAGTTTTTGATATTGAGTAATGTTATGTAATGGTTTCCTAAGAAAGTGAATGAAAGTTTGTTAAACTCACCCCTGGATGTGAAAAGTGTAAAAAATTCGGCCAAAACTCTATCGTATGAAATGAGCAAATGATAGTTCAAAATAATCATCTTTAGGATGAAAAAAAAAATGCACAAGGAGCTCAGAGGAGATGATTTCCATGATCATTCCACTTTTTAAGATTGACTTTAACAGTGATTACAAGCTTGGGTTCTGCTTAAATTAACCCCTGTAGTAGCAGTATTTTTCTAATGTTGTTCTTCAAACTTTTACATACTAATGAACATGTGATTGGCAGTAAGTACTGAAAAAACAAAGTAGCTCTTTCCAATAATTTTTGACACCATTTTTACAAAGATCAGTCCATTTTTAAAGATGCTTGTTCAGAGATGTTTAACAATGGACCAATTGACAAAGCATGTAATGCCCTTTGATTTCTATAGTCAACATGGTTAACATGTAGTATTGTAGGCCTACATTATATTTCATTATATTTCTTAGGTTAAATGCTGTCATTATGATTTTTTTAAATGACATTTAAGCTTCAATATCAATTCTAGGGTTTCATGTTAGCAAAAACATAGATTTCTTCATATAGATATAGGTGGAAAAGCTAAAATTGCAGTGTGCATCTTAGTGTATCTGCATACAAGGTCACGCTTACACAATCACAATAGGCATATACAAAAGAATTTGACCATTTCTTTTGTGTTTACCTACACACAAGCACTGTGTGCTATTTCTTCTTACTTCTGGTTGTTACACATTTGGTAGGTCTGATCTTGCTTATGACCAGAAATATTGTAGCACCAAAATAATGCACACTTTTACTGAAGGAGCAAAGTTTAACAAGCCATAACTCCGCTTCTGGATATCGTTTGAAGTAAAATGATATATCATTGTAAAGCTTATGATATATATTTTCTAAACACGGAAGAAAACAAAATTGACCAGGGGCCGACTTTACGAGCGTTTCGACGTGGATGGTCACATATGCTTGATAGAATTAAGCCGTATGACCAGGGATCTACACGAAGGGATAAGCATCCTAGACTGCTGCCCTCATTCGGAATATGTATCCTAAGTCTAGACAATATAGGCGGATTAGCGGCCATTTTGTCTTCAACATGATTTTATTCACGTGTCCTTATACTTTAGTACACAAATATATAAGTTAACAGGTTTACAATATTAAAATTATATTTTGAATATACAATATATTCTGTAGTAAATTGATCAAAATCAAATGACGGTGATTGTTCAGGTATTATATGCTTAATAAAATTAAACTGTCTGACCAGCTAGTATTCTCCTCCGCCGTCAGTGTGATTCCAGTCACTCCACGTACCGTGTTGCGAAGGTGGAGGAGACTAAAGCTGTATTGACGAACACGCATGCGTTAAAAATTATGTAGCCTAGGTCGAAAAATAGCGTGACGTAGATTCCGGCATTGTTCCTATGCACTTTCACCCTCCTGGTCTGACCAGCTAGTATTCTCCTCCGCCGTCAGTGTGATTCCAGTCACTTTACATACCGTGTTGCGAAGGTGGAGGAGACTAAAACTGTATTGACGAACACGCATGCGTTAAAAATGATGTAGCCTAGGCCCGGGGAGCCTAGGTCGAACAATAGCGTGAGCGTGACGTAGTTCCCGACATTGCCCCTATTAACCAGGAATAATAGACAAAGGGATAGGCATCCCAAGTTACGTAACCAAACCGGAAGATGTAGCCTAGGTCTAGACAATAGGCGGATTAGCGGCCATTTTGTTTCTACATGATGTTATTCACGTGTCGATATACTTTAGTACACAAATATATAAGTTAACAGGTTTACAGGTTTACAATTTTAAAATTATATTTTGAGTATACAATACTATATTCTATAGTAAATCGATGAAATGACGGTAATTGTTCAGGTATTATATGCTTGATAGAATTAAACTGTCTGGCCAGCTAGTATTCTTCTCCGCCGTCAGTGTGATTCCAGTCATTCCACGTACCGTGTTGCGAAGGTGGAGGAGACTAAAGCTGTATTGACGAACACGCATGCGTCAAAAATGATGTAGCCTAGGTCGAACAATAGAGTGACGTAGTTGCCGACATTGTCCCTATGAACTCTCACCCTCCTGTATGAACTCTCACCATCCTGGCTTGACCAAAGTATCTTAGAGTGGAAGCTGTACATCCGCCTGACAACTTGAATGGAATTTCAATCCCGCGTGAAAATACTATCCATCACGCACACACGAAGCAATACACAGTCATAATCCTAGTGGATTTTATATCAGTGTTAAAAAAGTAAAGACCTGATATTCTATTTTAGAATATATCTCATTTTGTAACCGAAGGATTGATTTATTTTCTCACAGGCTTATATCTCCTGTACACAAGGTGTTCAGACCATAGGGTTTGTCATGGCAGCGTACGGTGTAGGAGGTGGTATCTCAGCATTATTCCTTGGTATTATAAGCAAATACACTGGTAGATTACCAATATTTACAGCAGGTTTCCTGAGCCAAGTGGTTCTTATGACCATGATGTTATTCTGGGATCCATACCAAGGACAATTATGGCATTTGTATCTCATGGCGGTGGCGTGGGCTTTTGGAGGTGTTTTACGTGAGTCCCAACTTGCAGGTGCGAATTCAGAACCTAACCTTTACAACACCTGTGTGAAAGTTTAAAACAAGTCTTCAACACTCACTGTTTTGATTCGTATATTTCGGAGAAACCCTTCTCCGTCATCAGCGGGTGGTAGCTGAACGTTGCCTAGTTGATCCTCTACCCAGTCTGGACGTTGGTGGTGTCCTAGGTATTTCCAATAGAGAATCAACTAGTTAACATTCAGCAACCATCCGCTGATGACGTAGAAGGGTTTAAAAAAAGGGTAAAAAAGGAAGTGTTAAAGCCTTATTTTAAACTTTCACACATGTAGTCCACTACCAACATGTATTAAGGTGGTACTACACCCCTTGATAAATTTGTGACTATTTTTGCATTTTTCTTAAAAAAATAATAACACACTGGTAACAAAAGTTATGTATATTATAGGGGCAAGGAATCCAGTTACTACACAGGAATTACAGTGACTCAAGAGGTACGTTATTTATGATAAGAAAAGAGGTACCAATATGAATGTACCTCATTTCTTAACATATATAATGAACCCCTTGTCTTGAATCATTGACATTTCACTCCTTGCCCTAATAATATACATAACGTTTGTTAGCAGTGTGTAGTTATTTTTTGAGATAAAAGGGGGTGTAGTACCACCTTAACTTGAAGAATACTCTTCTACAATGTATACAACACTTATCATGTTCCTTAAATATAACACTTCGAGCATATTCGATTGTTTCATTATCAATTGGACCAATCAGCAAGATTGTTAGAATAATTTCACCACGCAAATATTGGGGTGAAGTATTTGCAAAGCTCCATTCTGATTGGTGATTAAAGTGAAGATGTCGTGTGATTAACCAATCAGAGGCTAGTCCTAGTAACTAGGAAGACCGAACACAGACATAATCATATGGACGTTAAAATGAGCCTGTTCTATCGTCCTAGATATCTCGCCTTTATGATACACACATCCACAAAGTTGCACACATTTCCTAAATTTTCAATTTTATTATACAATTCTGTTGGTAGACGTTTTTCACTATTCCATAGTTTCTTCTGTTGCTTACCTAAATATTGATATCATTGCTTTTGAAAAATAATCCGTATAAAGGTGTTTTCTTTCCAACTTCTTTGGAGCAAAAAATTCGGTACCAAAACCAAAAGTCCGAAGGAAGAACCGGATGTAGTTGCAAAGGTCAAACTTTGTTTATTTTCTAGAGCCACGTGGTGGCGTTGTTTACATAAATTCTCCTTCAGGCGGTATATGGCGGATTGGGTTGGTTTTTTTGTTCTATTTGATTTTTGATTTGAATTATTCATACATTTTAATATAAATACGTTTGCTTGAATTCATGAATATGAACTGTCTATTTCTAAACCCATGCATGAATAATCATAGGTTTGGGTGTACAATCAATTGATCCACCAATCTACTGTCACCTGCCAAAGCCTTTCATCGCGCACACCTGGATAAATACGTCACAGGCCGTCTTACAGAAATTCCCACAATGCAACATTAAAATGGCTCCTTCCATGAATATTGAATAGCACGTCGCGCAGAGAAACTGCAGCGAAAATCATCTGTTTTTAACATTATAAGTTCAAATACGAATAAATCAAGGTGAGCATAATAATTTAGAAATACTTCGGATACTTTAGAGCTTTGTTTTACTGAACTGCAACTTGTGATTTACATGTAGGGACGGGAAACGTGTTCCGTACTCTCCAATTTCCCATGTACTGCCTTGTGGAGCTCCGAGACCGTGACATATCAGATAATACCCAATGTAAAAGTAAATGTCGTCACGTTCTCAGTTACTGGGACTAAATCAGAGGCAATGTTAGATCGGCAGGTAGTGCTCAGGGGGTTAGAGAACACATTTTCGTGACAGGATTTTTAAACAAAGTATCAGTCTGTGCTTTATGGAAGATTATCATTTGGTGATTGAACAGATTCATCTGGATCGGTATAGTAAAACTGGTAAACAAATAAGTACACAAGTAAGTGAACATTCTGGATCAGATACAAAGAACTTTGTTAACCAGATTATCATTTGGTGTAAATTACTTTATTTTGTTCTTTATATTATTATCAAGTTACAATGATGTAAATGGGCAATTCCAAGCGCATTGGAATTCCATTCCAATTCCAAGTTTGCATATGCAAATTAGGATGGTATGGAAAAGTTTCTCCTACCTTCGTCATTCACTTACCAAAGATAGTTTACCATTATGCTATGTTTGGCTGTTGCATTAAAACGAAATCCATATGAAGACCTGAGCGCAAGAAGACCGTAAGTCCACTTGGCCCCTCAACATGTATATACTAAAGTTACGTATAGTTTCTTAGGGTTTTGTAATGTTTAATACATGTTCCAGGGTGAAAACATTATGAAAGGTTGTGAAGGATTTGTTTTGGCCACTGAACATGTATAAAACATTTCCAAATTATACGAGACTATACGCAACTTTAATGTATACATGTTGAGGGGCCAAGTGGACTTACAGTCTTTTTGCGCTCAGGTTTTCATATGCAAACTTTAATAGCGCAGTGGAATGATGCGCTTGAATTGCACAAATATTAGTAGCAACATGAACAACCGAATGTGATTGTCATAAAAAAGCCCGGTGATTTATAGTGCGCTACGCACATGCTCAACGCCTAGACGTTGACCCACAAGCCTCAGCACACTTTGTAGGTTTCCGCTGACCACTACGGCCCACATCATTCCATAATACATTTAACAACAAATTTGGGACTTTGCTGCTACAAGAGCGCACACCCTAGACATTCACAAATAACCTTCGCAGCCAGGATCAGCTCCCCGAGTTTCGTACGGGTTACAACGAGACAATTAACAGTAAGGGCAATTTCAAGCTAACTCAATTTTTCCACGAGAGCATATCAGCATACTAGGTTCCGCCAGGGTTCGAACCCGCAACCTCTTGCACCATAGTCGAATGCCTTATCGATTGAGCTAAATTGACTGCAATAATGCTCATTAAGGGGGTACTACACCCCTGGCCAATTTTATGCCTATTTTTGCATTTTCTCAAAAATTATAGCACATTGGTGACAAGTAAGATACGAGGGGGTATCAAAAAGTTTTAGAAATCGCCCAGAAGTGAAAGATCTATATCAATGAAATTTTGTCAGTGCAATTACTGGTCCTTATGTACATTATGGTCCAAATATGGTCTCATAGGTATGTCTACTTTTTTTACAGGTGGCACTAGATGCCAATAACCCGCTGCCCCAGTTACTGCGCATAAACTGCAAGATTGAGAAAATTGAGGCAAGCAGCATTATTAAGATCCTGCTTTTGAAGGGTTGCAGTGCCTAGAAAATTGATGATGAAATGAAAGTTATCTTCGGTGGTGATTGGGATATGTCACTGTCGCTTTTTGGAAAGGGAATTTTTATTTCATCACAGATTTCTGGGCACTGTAACCCTTAAAATGGAACTTAATCATGCTGCATGCCTCAATTTTCTCCATTTTGCTGGTTTTGCGGTTACATATGCAGGTAGTGACATCTAGCTCCTGTAAAAAAAAAGTAAACATACTTATGAGACCATTTTTGCACCATAATGTACATAAGGACCAGTGATTGCACTGACAAAATTTCATTGATATAGCTCTTTCACTTCTGTGCGATTTCTAAAACTTTTTGATACCCCCTCGTATGTATATTATAGGGGCAAGGACTACAACTACTGTACTGAAAATGCAGCAACTCAAAGCAAGTAGTTATTGATTTATTGATCAAATATTGGTTTTCCCTCATTTTTGACTGTAACCCCACAACTGTTGTCTGTGCTGACAAAAAATTATAGTGCAGTAGTTGTAGTCCTTGCCCCTATATAATATACATATCTTACTTGTCCCCAATGAACTATAATTTTTAAGAAAAATGCAAAAATAGGCATAAATTTTGGCAGGGGTGTAGTCATTTTACTCAAAATTTTTGTTCTTTGAAAACATGCTCTTGGAGCTCTTACTGCAGATGCTCGAATTGCAGGCTTATTTAATTTGGGATGGGGCTGTGATGGGTTTTTTTTTCCAATAATTTGTTTTCAAAAATCGAAAGGTGGGATGGTCCTAGAGGTGATTTTGCACCTGTTTGTCCCATTCTTTTCGCTGGCATTTTATTCTTTACTTTGTCTTGATTATTAGTATGTGCAATATTTATATAATGTATTTATCTTTGTAATTGTATATGAGCCAGTGATGAAGCATAATAAATAAATAAAAAAATAAATAAATAAAGCTCTTTAATTAAAGTTATTTAAAATTGAGATCATTTTAGATGACATCGCTTCAGGTGGTATCACTTCGGGAATACAACTTGCAAACCATAAGTTGTGGCTTAAATAATATTAAATTGAAATTTTTCGCGCTATTTGCGCACAAGAACAAGTCCCTGTAAAACAGAAGCAAAATATGCTCGTCCACCGACCCACTCCCTAAATTTTGATGCTTCCGCCGCCACTGATTGCTCTATAGTTTAATTAATATGATTTGTTTTGACTTAATAATTCATTTACTCCATATTTTTATTTCATTTGAACAGCTTTCGTTGGAGTGCTATTTCCCAAGGACCAGGAACCAGCCTTCTCGAATTTACGTTTTTGGCAAGCAATAGCATATTCCCTAGCCTTTGGTTTCAGCATACCAGACTTCATGTGCGTATCTTATATGTTGAGAGCTCTTCTTGGGATTTTGTGTTTAGGGATGGGTCTCTACTATCTTTTGGAATGGAGAATACGACACGAGAAACCTGTATATAAAACAGTAGCTCAAAAAGAAAGAAGAACTGAAGAAATTCAGGAAAAACAAGACGAAACTGGTGAAACTGAGCTCACTTCAATGTGATAATACGATGTCGTATTTATATAATACAATAATATGGTTCTTAAGCTAGGCACTGATGTGTCAAAGAAGGTTTTAATAAGAATGGAGGAGCTATAGATTACATAACGCATTGTTCGTTTATGCCGATTTGATTGCCAACAAGCTATTCATCGAGGGGTACAAAAAGGTTCCGCCATTAAATCGGTAACTGATCTGACAGCGTATGAACGCTTTACCAGGCAGGCTACTTTCAAAGAGTGGTTAAAAGAAAGTCATGTGAAAGCGCCTACTTGAGCGAGAAGTATCTTTTGTTCTTATACAGTCCACGGTGTGACTGAGTAGCCTCAAGCACAAAATGACACACTTAAGGGCTCTGGTATGAAGCACATCAGACATGTCGTATTGAATTCTGAATACAAGAAATGTCCTTCTGTTATCAAACAATTTGATTTTTTGAAATTCGCGATATAATACAAAATATAATACAAGCCATTCCTTCATTTCAAATTGTAAGTTTTAGCTTCTCTTTTGTTCAGAAACCAAAAAACCAAGGGATTAAAAAGTGGAGCAGATATGGTCTGCAATCAACACTATTGTCCCGGGAGGACACAGTATCGGATATCTGTCAACGCGGGCGACAGTTGATGCTCTCTGTCGTAGGTGGCATACTTTCATATCATCGTATAATTCCACCCCAGGTTCTACGGGGCCTAGAAATCATGTACGTATGTTGAGGGGTGGTGGATGCTTTGTTTATTTGTATGAAATATAAACGATGCATGATGGAGATGATTTGATTATGAATTATATAGTTTATTCCCTGGAAAGCACAACCCATACCTCTTACCTAGACTCCCTTCCCCCACCTATATAACCTCCCCGCCTCCCCACACTCGATATCGACTCTCCCCTACTATTCCACTCCACTCTTGAGCTCTCCTCTCCCTCCTCCCCTTCCCACTCATGTTTATCTTTCTCCCTCCCCCTTACACCCCCCCCACACACCCCCCACACACACCCTCTTTCCTTCTCGATCTCTTCTCCCTCTCCCTTTTCCTCTTCTCTAGTCTTAAGTCTAGGCCTATATACCGGGTATCCTTCACATCATCCGATACCCAAATTAATAAATAAATTGAATAAAAGCCAACTTAAACCAGCTTTCTATCATACTGATCTTCCGTCATGCGACATGCACATGTATAGTGGTATATATATCACTTCTCAGGGTATTCTTTTGTAATGCCGGTGGAAATATTACGATGGTCTATATTTTTCACAGTGAAATAAGCCATGGCTATTGCGAAAACTAAATCAATGCTTTCAAATGTAGACTGACTTGTTCGACTTCTCTGCTCGTGAATATTGCACTGCAAAATTTAACAACTTCTTTTGTATAATTTGATGAAGGTAACTTCAAACCTGATTTCCTGTGGTCGCACAGTAAAACAAACTCAAAAACAAAAACTGAAACGGCTTACTACAAATTATAAGTTTCTAACAAAGGGTACAAACAACGATATGGATAATGACATCACTCGAGAGCTTCGGCAGGATAATAGGAAACCACGTGACCAAAACGAAAACTAAAACTCAATATTTGAAATGACCAAATGTATGTGATACATTTCGTCGCCAGAGTACTACACTATCGTAAGTGACATTTTTGGCCAAAATGAGATTTTGACCATAGGCCATATAAAAACGCACATCTTAAACCAGGTTTTAAGTTTCAAAATTGCTTAATTATTTTTTAATTAATAAAATAAAGTATCGTAAGTGCAATGCAATTTTAATTAATGCTTGCAAGACTATCGTATGTACCACTTAGGATAGTCTTGCACGCTAATTTTGTTTTTCATTTGCTGCAAGACCATCGTGTGTGCCACATACGCTACTTTATTAGGCATAAACAACAAAATCACGGAATGCTACACCATCGTAAGTGCAAAACAGTCTCTTTCACTGGCTGTAACGCTGACTGCTGTATGCGTTGTCATCATGCTGGCTAAGTTCATACTCCCATGACTGGTAATACAGACGATAAATCCGGTGTTTTTAGTTTTAGATTCAGTAATAAATCTTGAGAGATAACATTACGGCAAAAGGTGTCTTGCTATTGTAAATATTATGTGCCAAAATAAATTAACACTTGTTAAGAACCATAAAATGACAAAATATTGGATATTTGAGCCGATATTACGCATATCCTAATTTAGCAATGAATGCTACACTATAGTGTTGCACTCTACACTTATTACTATTTGAGTGCAACACTATCGTATGTGGCACATACGATAGAGTTGCACGCTACACTCATTTCAATTTGAGTGTAACACTATCGTATGTGGCACTTACGACAGCTAAATCAGTATGATATAATTCATCGATTTATTAACTTTAACACCATTTATATAGTTTATATTTTTAAAATCAAATTGCTTTACATTCCCATGTCATTTTATCGCTATTTGAAACAAACGGCTACGCTAAACACAAAAATGCTCCTCCTGTAAAACTGTCCAAACTGCACTTACGATAGTGTGGCACTCTGCCGACGATTTGTGAATGATGTGGCAGTAACGTCTACACGTTGAGGCAGATTTGTCGCTCGCGCATCTATGCGACGTCTTTAAGCTGAGACCACAGAATTAGAAATTCTCTAATTCTGTGGCTAAGGCGAATATTTAGTTATATTCGTCTCAGTATTTTAAGTGCGTGCGTATGCCATCGCTTAATAGAGCGAACGCTAACTGCGCCCCAATGAAATGCGCACTGATGTCAGTACCTCATCAGGATTAAACGTCAACGTCAGTATTATTTTGATTGATCAAGCCAGCTACATTTTTGATATTCCGAAGTTTCATAATTCCAAAATTCGGAATTAAAATTTAAACGACAAAGATTCAGAATGATGAACCATGTAAATATAAACAAACGTTTAGAATTACGAGTCTGGAATAACGAATTGTCGAATACGCAACTACTACGAGTAGCCCCGACGATCAATAACCCTTGTAGCGCACTTCTTAATGGCGTCGTCATCAACCTATGATAAAACAACAACAACCAAAATGTATACAGCGCCAATATACAAAAAGTCAATTGTTCAAAAACATATAAATTGCAATTATATATACATGTAGTATGTTATCAACAATTTTACGTTGTAACAACGTCATATAAAAGTAATCTACGTTGTTCTTATGTTGTCATCTGCGTTGAAAATACATAAATTTGTGAACTCGTATTCGTGTTGTGACAAAGTTATTTTCGATGTTGATTTTAGGACGCTGATATAACGTTATTAAGACGTTGTTTTGACATCAAGTTGTGAATGGGTTATCCATACGTTGATTCAACGTTCGACCGTTCGACTTAATAGGGACGTTTGAATAATACGCTTACAACTTGACGTCGAAACAACGCCATTACAACGTCATAATGAAGTTATACCAACGTCCGAAAATTAACACCAAAAATAACGTTGTGACAACCTTTATACAACGTCAGCGAAAGTCGTAAAAACGTACTGTATAACAGAAATTACAGAATAGATATACGTGAAAAAATTAAGCAATTAATTCATCCATCCCCCAATCAATCAATTGACCTTTTCGGGAAATCCCATAAGGTTTTGCGAGTACATCTGAGATTTCGTCATTTGACGTCGCGCCGACTTGCAATGCGCAGAAACGATGTTCACTAAACGATGTGCGCAAAGAAGAAAAAGAACCATACAAGAACAAACAAGAACAAACAAGAAATCAATTATCAAATAAATAAGTTTTTATTATTGATGAATGATTCATCATGATCGTTCGAAGTTTAATTAGATAAATAAGTTCTGGTACAGAAATGAAAGTACTCACTAGATATAATTTATTTCGGTTCCTATCAGGAACCTGCAATGACTCTGTTCACTCTGCAATGACTGGAGATTTAAAAAGAAAACACGGCCTTCTCGACAGCCATGAAGCCGCACTGCACCCTACGCAATATGCTCGTGCACCAAAAAGACAAATAGGGCCCTCCAAACAGCTGAATCAATATACATTGGGTTATATCTTATACTTGCCTAGGGTTTTTGACAATGTGGTTCGCCTGTATCTGAAATGTTGTTTGAATTGGTGGCGGTACTATATCTATTATTATGTCCTTGTTGAACCATAAATCCTGGAAAGAATTGTTTCCAAGATTTATGGTTGGACTGACAATAGCCCGTTGCTTGAAAACAAGCGTAGTATGCTCAACTTGCTTGAAATGTGTATAATGTTTAGATCCGGAGTTTAGATATTTCACAATACCCGAAAAGTAACTGATGCCCAGTCATTAACCTAACAACATGTGGACATTGTACTCTGTACCGCAAATATACAAAATATGAATGCTTTGGACCTCGGAATATGGCTGCGCCCCTCGGGATATTCCTCGGCTCCAAAGCAAAATGTTTAGATATTTCACAATACCCTCAAAACAACTAATGCGCAGTCATTAACCTATATGTGAACATTGTACTCTGTACCGTCCCAGCTTTGTTGAAAAGTGAAGAGGGAGGGAGGTTTTTTGTCTGTTTCTTTGTTTCTTTGTTTTGTTTTTGCTATTGACCAAAATACAGCAGTTTTCACGTAATATTGATATTGCTAGCAGTTTTCAACATTTGTCAGGAACACGATGAGCCCTTTTTTATTTTGGATTATGAGGAGTTAGACCGCTTATAGGTCCACAAAAACACTTGCAAGTGATTCATTATAAACTTGTTATTATCTATTCCAGCCCCAGTGACACCCCGTTAATTTCACTGGACTTTGAATGTATTGAAATATGTATTAGCATTCTACTCAAATCAATAATAACAGGGCCGTAGTGCTAGTTTCCAAGGAGGTTAGATATAGAAAGGAGAGAAAATAGATTACGTAATGCTTTGTTCCTTTGATGCCGATTTGATTTTCCGGAATGCTATTAATCGAGAGGTACCTTTTGTTCGTGTCAAAGGGCTTCCGCCATTAACTCGGTAACTGACCTGACAGCGTATTAACGTTATAATAGGCAGGCTACTGTCAATAAGTGATCAAACGAAAGTCACGTGAAAGCGCTTACACGAGCGAGAGGTACCTTTTGTTCCCAGTACAACCCAAGGGTGTGATTGAGTAGCCGTAAGCACAAAAGGCACACATTAGCCGTCGATGTACAGTTCGTTATTACCCACTGACTTTAGGTGCTTCATTTAAGTCAATTGAATGCGCTCAGGGTTGCCAAACCCGCGATTTCGGCGCCCAATTGGGTGATTTTCAACTTCGGTCCCGCGACAAAGAAAGTGCTCCCGCGATTTCGCGACATTTGGGCTACTTTGAAAATCTCACCCGCGAAATGTATTAAATGTTGGGCGATTTGTGACAAAGCCGACTTCAAAACTTTTTGATCATGATTGCCAATTCTTTCCGATGGTCATTCAACAAAAGCACCAAACAACTAATTCAATAAACAAAAGTTACAAAACACTCTGTGGTCAGTGTGCTTCCCATGACAATGGGACGCACAGGGAGGGGGCTGGTTATAATCGCATCACATGTTGTTGCTAAAGACCACTTGAGCTGGAGGATTATCCTTAGAATATTCCCATCTAAATACTCACAAGTGGTTTAAGACGACTTTCGACTTAAGTAGCTTCTTAGTGTCAGCGGGGTGCCAAGTTCAGTCTACTTCAACATAAGTTTTTGGTGTTTTTTTCGTTGGCGGCAACCCCCCTGAGCCGTCTTTTAATTTTTCTCTTTTTTTTTATAACTTTTTTCATTTTTTGTTAGTTTTTTATAATTTATTTCAGCTTTTCCCAAAAATTCCCAAATAAAGGGGGGGGTATAGAACCCCCTCAAATCGACTTTAAATGTTTCTTCAACTTTTTAAAAAAATTTTTTTTCCAGTTTTTTTCAGTTTTTGTTGTTTTTTAGAATTTATTTCAGCATTTTCCAAAAAATTCAAAATAAAACGGGGTGTAGAACCCCCCCTAAATCGACTTTAAAATTTTGGGCGATTTTTTTGGCTATTTGGGCGACATTTCATGGCTAATACCCGCGACTTGGGTTAAAAAGTTTTGGCAACCCTGAATGCGCTTGCTGATCGATTGCACATCAGAATGTATTAAGGCTGCCATGTCCACATGTCTAAAGTACTGTATAATGGTAATAGCTACGTATACATGTAACATATAATAACTACCGGTATAGGCCTATATAAAAGTTGTTCATAAATTGACATTTAATTTTTTAAGAAGGGGATTGACATAAACAGTGGCGTACCCAAGGGGACGGGCAGCTCTTCTGTGAGAGGTCTTGGGAGGGGATGAGGGAGGAACAGGTGAGAATGAGAGGGGGACTGGAGGAAGAGACAAAGAGGAAGAAATGAAGAGAAATAAATAAATAGAGGTAAATAACTAGAAAGATAAGGAAAATGATAGGAATGAGCGGGGACAAAAAGTAAGAGGGGATGGAAAAGGTAATGTAGAAAAGGAGAGAGAGTGACACTTTAGCAAGGAAAGAATAAGTACAGAGAAAGGAAAAGAAATAAATGTAGGCCTAATAATAATTATCATAGAAACTAAACACAGCCCCCCCCCCATATGCCTAACACTAAAGCAGTATTCAGACTTTTTATTGTACGTACAATATTGTATGCAACATATCTACGTTGTTTAATCTATTGCAATTCTATTTCCAGTAATGTTTAAGTTCTAACGAATGTTTGATGACGTAAAATCGATAATATATTTCTACTAGATATTACATGTAACATATTATTATCGATTTTTCGTCATCAAGCATTCGTTAGAACTTAAACACTACTGGAAATAGAATGGCAATAGATTAAATAACGTAGATATGTTGCATACAATATTGTACGTACAATACTCGGAGTCTGTGGAGCGCTTAACAACACTATAGGCAGCCAGCCATTCGATAATGTTACAATTGCTCCCATTATCAATAACTATTGTCTCATCAATTGTATTTTGGTTCAAGTTGTATCGTCACCATTATTGATATTGTTGTGATTACTGATCATGATAATTGAGGCTTTCCTTTCACGTATTCAATGGTCTACGGTTTTTAATCACATCCTTTTTGTCATACCGTGCTTTGTTTACACCACATTACCATGATTCGACTACCAGCTTTGCCTCATATCATTGATCATTGTCACATCAATCCCTTGCAGTTCCAACTTTACTTAATTGGTGACCTTATTATAAATATTGTTCTCATCGATGTATTTATCACGGCTTTCATTATCCGTGTTGATGGCGGTTTGTTCTGCCTTGTTATATTATGATTTGGGCCTATACCTAATTTTATTATATTAAGGGTCTCTGAACATATTTGAGTGAATTTACTGTAATTCGATGTTCATGATCTCAGTGCTTTTTGTATTCAATATCATGTCAAGATTATAAAGTCCTGTGTTTCAATGTTCACTCCTGTGCCCGCTGTTACCCGTGATCTTAATATGAAATAAATGCACATATATACCGGAGAGTATGTTATGTGGAAACTAGATCTGTTCTCTTGTACACCTACTGGTATCTGGTCTGCTGCTCGTACCACATTACCCTTCTCATCTGCTCTATTCTGATATCACATGTGTACACGAGTTCAAATCCTCACTTCCCATTCCCATCCCCCCATTAGCTCTGCAAATATTCTTTGTCATTTACATCACTATTTTTGATTATTTTGGATGTATTATTATACATGTATAGTTGTTTTATCCGTACAAACATATTTCAGTGAATTAACTGTATTTCAATCGCCATGATCTTACTACTTTTTGTACTCTATATGCTTGTCATGATTAATAAGTTCTGTGTTTTAATGCTCTGAGGTTCACTCCTGTGCCTGCTGTTTTCCATGGCCTTGGTGTAAAATAAAAGCACATAATACCAGAGACTGTGTTATGTGGAAACCAGATCTGTTCTCTTGTACACCTACTGGTATCTGGTCTGCTGCTCGTACCACATTACCATTTTCATCTGATCTTTTCTGATATCATCTGTGTACATGAGTTCAAATCCTCACTTCCCATTCCCATCCCCCATTAACGCTGCAGATATTCTATGTCATCCACATCATTTTGATTATTTGTTTTATCTGTACAATTTAATACCTATATATGACGTCATGATTCGTCAGATTATTATTTCATTATATTTCTGTTATTTCATGACTGATCTGACTATTAGAATTGTTTTCATATTTCTCTATGTCGAAAGGTATTATTAACATGTGCTTATTGTTTCATCTTTTCCATTTTGATACCAAAATAGTTTGATTTACTATACCATGTTCACATTTGAGCTATATTTGTTTTTTCTATTGATGATTTGGTTATTGCTTAAATTATTCAGTTCATTTAATTGGTTTTTTATTCAAGTTCGTTTCGTTCATATTTTACATGTATATTTGAGTCTGAGAGCTTAAGAGACTGGTGCATTTTTTTTTTTCATCTTTTGGCACAGCCTCTCCTGCTTCTATACTCATTATTCAAATCTTTTGATTTGTTTACAAGTTGTAATTTAAGTAAATTTATTGGTAGTTTAAGTTTTGTGTTATTCGTATAATGTCCGATTTCATGTCCAATATCAAATTTGATCCATTTTCTTTTAATTGCTCACTTAATTCTCATAATGATTTCTTTGATGACACCTTGAACCTCAATTATAACAAGATCAATAACTGTCAATATTATAGTAGTGAAAATTTACCCGATGCGACTGAATTAGGCGCCAGCGACCTTTCCATTCTGCATTTTAACATCAGGAGCCTCAACAAACACACCACCGATGTTGCAAACTATCTTTCTATGCTCGATCATCACTTTGATATTTATGGCTTCACGGAAACGTGGTTTTCTCATGATGATGATGCAAATCTGGCTGATCTTAGCAATTATTCATCAGTAAATTGTGTAAGGCATGAAAGGAATGGTGGCGGCGCCTCAATTTATATCAATCCATGTATCAATTTTCGCGAAAGATGTGATCTTAAATTAGATTGCCAACATTGTGATTCTGTGTTCGTTGAGATTAACCACAAGTCTCAACAAACTATTGTTGGAATTATATACAAGCCGGAATATGTAATTTTTGACGATTTTATCAATCAGTTGACAAAGACCCTTGAAACTATCTCTAAAGAAAAGAAAAGATGTTATATTATGGGAGACTTCAACATCGATCTTCTAAAATACGATCAATTGCCTAAAGTTAACAGATTTGTTAACCTTTTCTTTTCTCATGATTTTTATCCATGCATCGATCGTCCGACTCGTGTATATCGCAACCGGCATGGCGTTACTGGTTATTCATGTATTGATAATGTATTCTCCAACGTTGTGTCCCGGCGTTGTGTCAACTAATCACAAGTCTGGTGCTTTAATTACAGATCTCTCGGATCACTTCCCTGTGTTCACCATATCAAAGGGCTCCAGGTTCTTCCCACCACCCAAGCCAACTGTTAGGCAAGCTAGACAATTCAAGCCTGATAACATCAAAGGCCTTAATAATGCTCTTTCTCAATCCGACTGGCATTCTGTGTATGATATTGATGACCCTGAGGAAGCTTATAATAAGTTTAATGATAAATTACTTACTTTACTTG
Organism: Amphiura filiformis; assembly: GCF_039555335.1. Taxonomy (NCBI): domain Eukaryota; kingdom Metazoa; phylum Echinodermata; class Ophiuroidea; order Amphilepidida; family Amphiuridae; genus Amphiura; species Amphiura filiformis. Next base: position 7,605,021 of record NC_092630.1, on the reverse strand, counting down.
ATATTCACTGCCCAATAAAAACTACTAAATCTAACTACCGGAATACTCCTAAAAAACCCTGGGTTACTAAAGGTCTAATTAAATCGATCAAAACTAAATATAAATTATACAAAAAGTATATTTCTAAACCTACTGATAATAATGAAATTAAATATAAAAAATATAGAAATCACCTTAATAGTCTCCTCCGTGTTGCCAAAAAATCATTCTACACTAAAGAAATTGAGCTCCACAATAATGACATGAAAAAAATGTGGTCAACTTTGAACAATTTACTCGGGCGTAACAAACATTCAAAACTTCCTGACTTTTTTACTGATGACATTGGTAGCAAAATCACCAATGCCCATGAAATTGCCACCAAATTCAACGATTTTTTCACAAACATTGGTGCTTCCCTTGCTGATAAAATTCCACCTCCATGTGGCGATTTTCAGGCTCCATCAAAACCGCCACTAATGAATAGCATTTTTATATCCCCAACAACACCGGAGGAACTAATTAAATTATGTGCTAACCTAAAATCAAGCCATAGTTCAGGCATGGATGGCATCAGCACTATCTTATTGAAATCAATCATAAACAATGTCAGCATGGTCCTCTGCCACATTTTCAATATTTCAATTAAATATGGCTTAGTTCCTGATAAACTCAAAATTGCCAAAGTGACACCAATCTTTAAATCTGGTGACACCCATGATTTTTCGAATTACAGACCAATTTCAATCCTTCCAGCCATTTCTAAATTACTTGAAAAGGTTATTTATAACCGAATCCATGATTTCATTTCATCGCACAACATTCTTAGTCCCAACCAATTTGGATTCAGGCAAAAACGATCAACCTATATGGCAATTAATGAACTTTATAGCATAATTACCCAGAATTTAGATAATAAAATTCACACTGTAGGTATTTTCCTTGATCTCAGCAAAGCTTTTGACACGCTCAACCATGAAATTCTTTTAAATAAACTTGACACTTACGGCATTAGAGGAATTGCTAATAATTGGATCCGTAGTTATCTTAATAACAGGAAACAGTTCGTTGTATTCAATCAAACCTCATCTGAAATGACATCAATCACATGCGGTGTCCCGCAAGGATCGATATTAGGTCCACTTTTGTTTCTAATTTACATTAATGATCTTCCCCTTTGTTCTACCACAGCTGACTTCATCATTTTTGCAGATGACACAAATATTCTCTTTTCTCACAAGGACGAAAATTCTCTCGAAACCCTGATTAATAATGAATTGGAAACTATCTCCAACTGGTTTAAGCTAAATAAACTCTCATTAAATGTTAAAAAAACTTATTTCATGATTTTTAAAAATAAACATACTACCAAACATCAAAAGGAAATTAATATTCATATTAATAATAATAAACTAGAAAAAGTCCACACAACCAAATTTCTTGGCATACTAATTGACGATAATCTTTCCTGGAAATCTCATACGTCCCATATATCTAAAATAGTCTCTAAATATAATGGCATTATTCGTAAAGTTCGTCCTTTTCTTCCTCAGGAATCCTTATTTACACTTTACAACACCTTTGCAGTTCCCTATATTTCATACTGCAATATTATCTGGGCTGACAAAACAACTCGCACCTTGAATCACTTTTTCTCCTCCAAAAAGAATCATCCGCACGTGCACTAACTCCCTTTGGCTGGCCCACACAGAACCCTCTTCAAGCAACTTAACACACACTTAAGATTCAAGATATACATTTTCACCAACTTGGAACGTTCATGTTCAATTCCCACCACAAATTATTTCCAACTGACTTGTCTCTAAATAACTTGTTCATTACAAACGCAAGTATTCACGATCACCTCACAAGACAAGCCAGTAATTTCCATGTCAATTTAACCAAAACAAAACTTGCTGATAATACCATTAAGATTCAAGGTGCTCTACTATGGAATTCACTCCCCAGTCAATCAAATCCAGCCCCTCTGTGTCATCCTTCAAAACTAATTTTAAAAAGCATCTCATCAGTAGCTACATTTCTGGCTAATGGATCAAATATTTTTTATATTTCTATTATTATTATTATATTAAAATATATCTCAGATTGGACTTGTTTTCGTGTGTTTGTGTTATATTGTTCCCTCTGCCTTGCGGGTAGATCTTGGTTGGAGTTTGTCCCCAATAAATTATTTTCCAACAATTTTTTTGTATGTAACTCCAATATTGAATATCATTATCATTTGCTATATTTATCATTTACTTTGTAGGTACTAGCCTTTTTACAATTTCACATGTAAATGTTGGATTTAGGCCTCTGATTTGCTCATGCATACATGTTTTGTTTTCAAGGTTGTAGGCCTATATCCAATACTTGTTACATTTACAATACATCTTTTTCATGTAATATTTTGGAAATTGCCTAAAATGATTATAATGGTTATAAAATTATTTCTTATTTAATATGCATTGTATACTTTGAATTTTGCATTGGTAAATCTTGTATTTTCTCTACTTACAAGGCTTGTTTGTCTTTGTTCGGTTTTTTTCCTAATGTATTAAATTTTGTTTTGCTTATTGTAAAATTGAAACATTATGTATAGGGTGCCACGTCATCACGCTGTGCGTTTGGTGGCATCCTCATCCTCTGTTTCTCATACTTTTGTCATATAATTTAAAATGTTCCACACTGTTTTATACAAGAAAATATTATTCTGTATTATGTTAACATGTATTTTGAATGGATGAAATAAACTGAACTGAACTGAACTGATAATGTCAATGCCTTCATGCGTTACGTAATTAAAACGCCTAGTCAGATGTACTTCACACCTACCAAGCACAAGTGTAACGACGCATAACGTAACAAAAACGCATAACGTAAGGGAACAACCCAAAAGTTCGATGAAGCCCTATAAACGAAAGTCCTTTCGTTAGGGAGGGAGGGGGTCAAAAGTCCGATTACGTTTGTAAAAAAGTAGTTAAAACATCGGTCAAAGTTGATCTTTTTTTAGGATTTTTAAAATTTTACAATTATAATGTATATTAAAATATATAATTGTACAATTTTAGTATTTTCTGAAGTACGATATTGACATTTTACAGTGGTTGCTGTAAATAAAATAGAATTATTGTTTCTTAAACGTGATATCCAAGACGCAATGACACCCCGATTAGTAATTTTCCTACCGGGGGTGAAACTCTTCGTTAGACCTGGGTCAATATTCATATTGTGGGTCCTTTTCATATCTTGAAATTCCAAGAAGATATGACCCCAGTGGAGTCAAATGAAAAAGATAAAAAGTACAGAATATAATAAAAAAAATAATTTCCCTCCTCATAAGACTCTGGTAAATATTCCTATTTTGGGTCTCTGTCTCGAAATGCCAAGAAGGTGTGACCCCCGGGTAACAGTGGTATACCACATGAGGTATCCGTGTTCTATAAGCTGCATATCCTATCAACGACTGCTATACCTTGTTTAGGACTTTCAAAAGAAGTACCTGCATGTGCAACCATGACTGTTTCAAACTAACCCACTTAGGGTCTAAGGTCATTAAGGGGGGGGGGTAAAATCTTACAATTGCTTTATCTCGACATCTGTAAGGGGTGTGGGGCTCAAACACAGTGACAACATATCTCATGACCAGGGGAACATTTTACAGGGGTCAGGTCAAAGGTCATGCAGAGGTCAAATTTTAGAAATGCATTTTCTGAACATCTGAAGGGGTAGGCCTACAGGGCTCAAACTCTGTGACAATAAACTTATGAACAGGGGAACATTTTGGAACGCTATTCAGGGTCAGGTCAAAGGTTATCTGGGTCAAATCATATAATTTAATTTTCTGGGCATCTATAAGGAGTATGGTACTCAAACTCGGTGTGGTGACAACAAACTTCATGACCAGGGGAACATTTTTGGAACATTTTGCAGGGGCCAGATACTTCCAAAACACCAACATGCCCCAGCTAGGTTTGTGGTCTATGACCACGATTTGCCACTAGTGAAAATTTGATCGAAAAAGCATAAAAACCTGTGTTTTTTACCCGTAACACGCGCAAAGTGGATTTTTTTGGTTGAATGGGCCTGGATGCGCGACCCCTGTGTACGATCATGGAAATACTCGTATATAGACTATCTGTTATTTCCATGGTACGATGTGCCTAAATAAATAATCGGTGAAATTATATTAGTTTGAAAGCGAAAATATTTCACTAATCGACACAATTCTAATTTTAACACCAGAATTATGTTTAAAAGATGTGGTTTTATCTGACATTACTGAAAAATGGAGTATCGAACGATTGCTTCCACCACGACTACGCATAATAATAAAAAGTGCAGCTGCATGTCAGTAGCGTTTTGAGTCCATGGTAATGCAAACTGGCCTTCAGATATTCTTTATTACCAACTTCTATTATTATGCGGCATTAAATGTCGGCTCAGCAATAACAAAATTATAATGACAATTGCAATATATAATAATAATGCTAAATCTGTGTCAGAATGCTACATGAAAGACGACGTTTAACATAATTAAGAAAGCGATCAGATTGATGATTTTATATCTGTCATTGTTAGGTGAGATAATCCCACAGATTCAAGCAATTCCTACATTCAATCAGAGAAGATGAAAAGAGAGGAGATTTAGATTGAGCTGATTATCCCAATTATTGACTCCCACGTCAGCATTTGAAGTAAACATTACCGGGAAACATAAACCTTCATGGCTGAAAAGTTTCATCCTTAAGGGAACAACCCAAAAGTTCGATGAAGCCTTATAAAGTATAATAAACGAACGTCCTTTCGTTAGGGAGGCATAGGAGGGAAGGGGTCAAAAAGTCCGATTACGTTTGTAAAAAAGTAGTTATAACATCGGTCAAAGTTGATCTTTTTTTAAGGATTTAATATATAAATTTTAGTATTTTCTGAAGTACGATATTGACATTTTACAGTGGTTGCTTCGAAATAATTTCAAATCAATATACTAGAGTGCAGTACTCGCAACCTGCAATTTGTAAGTTCCATTTTTAATCAGCTGTACCGCACTTTGATTCTTTTTTATTTGAAAATCCAGCAAGTCATAATTTTTTTTTGGTGCCCAGAAAGGTATGAAGAAAAATATTTTAAAATAAAATAGAATATTGGTTTCTTCCATAAACGTGATCAATATCATTGCATTGTTGCACTCCTCCACATCCCCGTCCACCATAGCGACGGTCCTGTATCCTATGAATCCGGGTTGGAATTTTCGATATTTGAAAACTTACGTTAGAAGGGAGGGAGGAGGGGGTTAGCCTTCTAACGAAAGGACTTTCGTTTATAGGGCTTCATCGAACTTTTGGGTTGTTCCCTTAAAGGACTATACAACTACTGCACTGAAAATTCAGCAACTCGCGGCAAGTAGTTATTGATTTATTGATCAAATATTGGTTTCCCCTCATTTTTGACTGTAACTCCACAAGTGTTGTCTGTGTTGAAATACAATTTCCAGTGCAGTAGTTGTAGTCCTTGCCCCTATAATATACATATCTTACTTGTTACCAATGCGCTATTTTTTAGAAAAAAAAAAAAAAATAGGCAAAAAATTGGCCAGGGGTGTAGTACCCCCTTAAGTACATCATCAGTAGTAATACTATTAAGAATAAGAGGCCAGGTAATGATTATGAAAAGAGCCATCCCTTCAAGCCCCTATATAAGAACTTTGATATAATTTATTACAAATTTGGGTGAAATGAATTTGAAGGATACTGACGCTAATCACTGTTAATCCCAACAGTTATGTTACATCTCTGTTTAATGGATCTGGCTCATATGGTTGGTTAATCTGTAAAGAGAGGAGAAATAAAGTGGATGAATTAAAATGATTGCTGCGTCTATCTCATAATAAAGCTATCATTACGCTCAAATGAATTTTGTAAATATCTGCCAAATTGCATTATTATGCTCAATATAATCACATTATTGAAAGTGTACGACTTGCATATTTTCGGAGCAATATCTGTTAAAAAGATGGTTATGTACAAAACATATCTTTTATTTGAATAACAATCTTCTTAATTTAGCCAAAAAGGAATTCAAATTGGAAGCTAAATTATTTATATTTATATCCCTGCTCTTTGTAAAGCACAGGGTCAATAATTGTATTGATCAATCCTGCATAGCGTACTTACATCCAGAACATGAGCTAACATGGTCAGATAAAGTTATATTGAATTTATCAATTTTGGATACTGGCTTGCGATCGATTGGATGACTTTTCAACGGGCTATCCTGAAAGTGTCAATATAGGACCCCTTAAAACGAATTGGTCTCTGACATGGCATCAGCATCAGCATGAGATTCGACTGCATTGAAAAAGCTTTAAAGTGGTTATTTTATCGCTATGGAGGAATGGTTGCCAAGCAACCTTGGCCATTTTTCATCGTCCCAATTTTGATAACTGCTGGTCTATCGGTTGGACTCTTCACGCATTTCAGCAAAGAAAGCGATCCGGAGACTTTGTATGGCCCTGAGAGAACTTATTCACGACGAAACCGTGCTTATATCGAAGATGTTTACTCGAACGTCGTCGACGAAGATATGTTAACCAGACACAAAACTAGAATAGGCATCTGGGGACAAGTGATAATAACACCCAATATAGGCAGTAATGTCCTCACTGTCCAAGTATTGAATGAAGTTCTACGATTGCATGATACGATTACGAATGCCACGTGTAAGTTTCAAGGTGAAGATTACCGATTTAACGATTTGTGTATTAAATGGAAAAACAAATGTCACGAAAATGAGCTTCTTGTTCTCCTAAATTACACTGCGAAAAATGTGTTATCAACTTCGCTGACGTACCCTGTAGTTTCCTTGCCAACTGGGGAGACGTTTTTCTTAGGAACACAACTTGGAAGCGTATCCTTCACGACGGATGGACGCATTATAAGTGCCTCAGCTATGCAACTCATATACAACTTGAGATACAACACCGATGACGAACTTGAAAAGGGACTCTTGTGGGAAAAGCAATTCCTTCGTACTCTGGAAGATTTCGAAACAGACAAAATAACTGTTTACCGACAAATATCGCACTCATTTCAATTAGAACTTGATGAATCTTCTGCGGTAACCTTTGATTTAGTTGCCACTGTTGGCGTTGTTATTGTAACATTTTCTGTGCTTTCTGCTGTTTCCTTTGATTGGGTACGAACCAAACCAATCTTGGCTTGTTTAGGAGTGCTTACTGCAGGATTGGCACTGGTATGCAGCTTCGGATTGCTCAGCTTTATTGGAGTACCTTATGCAAATGTAGCTGGCTCTATGCCCTTTTTGATTTTTGGTAAGTTAACAAAACATAATAAAGTAAAAGTACCTCACCCCATCATAATATCAATGTGTTGTCTTTTAACGTTGCTTTGAAACGTACTAACCCGACATCGCAGATAGTGCAAACTATTTATTTTCTGAATCACCTAAAATGTAATCTAGTTGGAACAATTGACTCCCGGGGGGGCACTCCATTTTTGGAGGTGACGCGTATGTAGGGCTGTTAAGATCCCCTTTTTCAGCATCGCTGTCACCCAAAGACCGCATATTTTTTACGAACACATGCTCTGTCACCCGAAGACCCCCTATTTTTCCATTTGATCTGTCACCCAAAGACCCTTACAAGTTCAATTTGAACAGCAACTTTCATTTATCACTCATTTTGTCACTCATTTTGAAAAAAGAAAAAGAAATTTGAAGCCATTTAGAACTAGAAATTCGATCTTCGAGGTTTCTGTGGCGCTGTTTCGGTTCTCATCCAAAGATTCCATTAAAAAAAGTTATGTTCTCACCCAATGACCCCATATTTTTTACATCTTGCTCTCACCGAATGCCACAAATCATGCGCTCACCCAATGATCCCATATTTTTTACATTTTGCTCTCACCGAATACCCCTTAGTGCGAAAGTGCCAGTCCTACACCTATATCCATTTCAAATTGAAGTGCCCCCCCCCCCGGAATTGGCTTCGATGTACATGCACAAATGTAATGTTTTTGACTCCTATAAATGAGTCCAATATGATATTCTTAGTCATTCAGTTTTCAAGGTCATGCACTGTGTCAATATTCTGCTTAACAGACGAAAGATCAAAATTACTTGATATCAGAAGGACCTTCCTCGTATTCAGAATGCAATTCGACATGTCTGATGTGCTCTCATGTCCCACACAAAATACTGTGCAACCGTTGCTATCCGAATCCTTAATGATCTCCTATACTCTTGTCTTTCAGGAATTGGTGTTGATGATATGTTTATCATGATATCCAATTGGCGTCTAACAAGTGTTTACAAATCTATCAAAGAGCGCATGAAAGAAACCTTCCAAGAGGCAGCCTTGTCGATTACCATTACTACCATTACAGATATTCTAGCATTTAGCATAGGATGCATATCACAGTTTTACTACATTCGTCTAATGTGTATGTACGCTGCAGTCTCTGTTATTTTTGCATATATCTACATGATCACATTCTTTGCTGCTTGTATGGTTTTTATTGGTCATCGAGAGGAGAAGAATCGACATGCAATCACGTTGCGAAAAGTTTTGCCCAAGAAAAACGCACCTTCTAAATCTTATTATATATTTTGCGCTGGTGGGTCATCTGTTGATTCACAAGATTATGGCAATGTATCCGATTCAGGTTTGATGATCTTCTTTAAGAAATACTACGGACCCTTCATCACGCATTGGGTATCTGTAGTTGTAGTACTTATTCTATATGTTGGCTATCTTGTGGTTGCAATCTGGGGTTTTACAAATTTGGATGAAGGTTTAGATTTGAACACTGTTGGTACTGATGACTCGTATCTAAATGCATATTATGGAGTTGAGGAGTCTTACTTCAAAGTGTACGGCCCAGATATGTCAATAGTAGCCACTGAGGAACTGTCGTATTGGGACACTGACATACAGGAGGAATTAGAAAACACAATGGCGAAACTTGAAGACAGCAAATACTTCCACAACTCTTCAATCAGTATATCATGGCTTAGAGAATACTTGAACTTTTTAAATATCCTTGGCATTACCAATCCCTCCAAGGAAACGTTTTTGCAAGTTCTTAGAGAACAATTTCTTAGTATTCCAGTGTTTGAACAATTTGTTCCTGATATCATCTTCGACTCGACTAATAGCTCCATAATAAGCTCAAGATTCTATGTAATCGGCAAAAACTTAGTTACATCTGTACGTTTAGGTAATATGTTCTTAGAAATTCGAAAAGTTTTGGATACTTCTAATCTAGAACTTATAACATACCATGGGTACGCTCCTTGGTTTATGGAACAATTCATCGCTATTCGACAAAACACGGTTTTAACACTTAGTATTGGTATTTCAGCAATGTTTGTCATTTCATTGTTGTTAATTCCACACCCAGTATGCTGCACCATCGTAACTATATCACTTGTATCTACCATTATAGGTATATTAGGGTATATGTCGATCTGGAATATATCCTTAGATGTTATTTCAATGCTAAGCCTTATTCTGGCATTAGGTTTCAGCGTAGACTACTCGGCTCACATCACTTATGCGTTTGTATCGTCATCAGCCAAAACTCGACGAGAGCGATCCATTTTTTCTCTCTTTTCCCTTGGCGCACCAACTCTTCAAGGAGCAACATCGACTATTTTAGCAGTCAGTGTCTTATCAGGAAGCTTTTCTTACATCTATCGTACTTTCTTCAGTACAATGGTGCTTGTTATCAGTATAGGTGCTACGCATGGACTTGTTTTCTTGCCTGTATTCCTTATGTTATTTGTACCAATCAAAAATCCTTGCAGAGAACACGCTCAGACTGCAGATGAACAGGATGATGCCAAGAGATATAAATCAGTTTATTTAAGTAGAGATAATGATGACATTCGGGAATTATCCTCATTTTCTTGCCTGTATTTCTAATGTTGTTTGTGCCAATCAAAAAATCTTGCCAAAAACAAGAATGCGAATGCATATGAACAGGAATTACCATCAACTGATAACCCAGTATCTTCAAAAGCAGTACATCAATGTGTGCAAATAGAGATCATAACAGGTAGCATTACCCACAGCGGCACATTCTACATGTAGTTTTACAATATTTACATGATTTATCGCATCATCGATTGACATCACCAGTGTTTGAAGATGACTTAAATTATGAAAATCAAAGCTTCTTTTGATTGAATTATTCAATTAAATAGAAAAATTGACAAACACAAATTGGTCTGTGTAGTTTTTGGTCGAAAATTTCATAAACGGCTGTATTCTCAATAAAGACGATGAAATGTAAAAACAAACCACGCTCACTTGATGCATAATTAATCAGTCTATGTTCCAGACTTAAAAAAACAAGAGAGTTTGATTAAGTAGTTTTTGGATTATATCAAAATGTCTTAGGGGGACTTACTTTTTGGAACCGTTTAGCATGTTTAGCTATCTGCTACTGGTATTGGTATTAATGAAGTAGCCGCACTGCTGATATTACATTGGTATTGATCATGTTGATATTGGTTTTGATGAAGTACAAAATGTAGCCATCTACTGCTGATATTGGTATTGATGAAGTAGCTATCTACTGCTGATATTAGTGTTGATGAAGTAGCTATCTACTGCTGATATTAGTATTGACGAATTAGCTATCTACTGCTGATATTGGTTTTGATGAAGTAGCTATCTACTGCTGATATTGGTGTTGATGAAGTAGCTATCTACTGCTGACATTGGTATGGATGAAGTCTACTGCTGATATTGGTAATGATAAAGTAGCTATCTACTGCTGATATTGGTGTTGATGAAGTAGCTATCTACTGCTGATATTGGTGTTGATGAAGTACAACCAGAACCTGGTAGTTATTTGTCCCCGGGATAAGGAACTCGAGGAAAACAAGGAAGTCAAATTCGGAAACCATGCTCAGACACGCTAGGAGACGATGTCGTCGATAGGATAATGGACACGTCATGACAGAATTACTTGATTTCATGAAAATGAATGAGTTATTATCAGCAACTGCTTTATATAGCTTATACCAATATGACAGAAAAAGGGAACATTTCATAAATGACAAATAAACACAGTGCAGGGAGCGGTAATGTGTCACGCTGTACATATTGAGTCTGTTACACAAGGTGGCGGGAATCGCCCTGAAAGAGAAAATACCGGTAATCAAATTTGTCATTTTCGAAACTCTACTTTTGTGATTCAAATGGTATAACTTGGGCTAATAAAGACATATTGTGCCAAATGAGGTATCAAATTATGCAAACTAAGATACTCCACATATCGACCACTTGATTTTGTAATTTAGTTTTAGTGCCTTTATACCCTAGAACTACGAAACCCTAAGATAAGACCCTAAGATTTTTTACCCGTCATAAAAAAAACGCGCACATTTACGTCCAAACGACCTAAGCTAATCGTAGATCCATCCATTGCGTTCATTTTAGTGATGTAATTTTTACCACAGCACCTTACCCGGGGGTAGGACCGGCCATCAAAGATGACCATAGAGGGGGTGGTGGTGGTAAGGCCTCAATGATTTTCATTTCGCGCTTGTGGAATTATTCCAAGAGCTACTGACTTTGTACTCATAAGATGGGTGAAACAGTCATTTCCTTTTATATTTAGGAGAAAATTCGGTAAATTTTGTAGAATTCTTAGTCGAAAATCAGATTTGCCTAGTTTGTACATAGCCGGGGTACATAGCCAGCATTTTCCAAATTTACATTATGACATCATGGCCGCATTATGTGGGGAATGTTTGTACTTATTTTGTTAACAATTCTACTATCAAATAATATCGAGCATTATTTCAGCTGTTTTGACTGACCATTAATATCATACTTTTGTGCACAGAAATTGCAAACATCTTGCACATAGAAGAATGCGTTAAATACTTGAAAGCATTATTTTGTACACAGTAAATTTTATTTCAACGTCAAACATATTCAAAAGAAAAATCAACAACGAACTAACAAAGCTGAGGAAATATTTCACTGCACAATATACCTGTTAACACAGTATGGTTATAATCAGTATTTCAATGGTTGTCATGAGTTTTGAACTTTCAAATATCAACACGATTGACAATGTTTATTGTAGGTATTATGTTTATCATGAGGATCCGGTGACCCATGTAGATTGAATTAAGTACAATGGGACCTATCGAATGACGTATATTGTAAAAATTATTCCGTTTCATATTTATTCAGAGGTTTTGCTCAAGGGGTCTCATAGCAACCTTTTCATGTTAACTCCTGTTGAAAAACAACCATAACCTAAACTAAAAAATGCGTGAGAAATGCAACGGGTTATTTTAATACATGTCATTATGTTGTTTGTTGAATTTTTATATCGGGTAAGAGCCCATAAACCGATGTTTGTCACCCAACAAGTGACAATAGCAGCTTACGTAAAATTATGTTTTGGGTTATATTATACTTCTTCTTCTTCCATTTTAGTGCCTCCCTCATATGTATGAGTATTATCGCACTGCGTACAGACAATCTGTACTTATGTTTTACTCTGGAACCTAGAGTAGATGAGAGTATTTTGAAGTACAGTCAACAGTACCGGGATGATCCCCTGCTCTTTTCGAATAGCCTGTGACGTTCTTTAACGTGCACACTGCATTAAAGCCTTAATGTACGATCTTTTTAAATTTTTAGATTTTTCTTTTTTTCTTCTAAAATGATAATATGCAATCATTATGAAAGTTCCCAATACATTTGGACGCGAAAAACATTGGGAATTTGCAAAGAAACAACATCATAAACTTCACCTCTATCACTCGAAACATCTCGCACTATTTGAATTAGGACAGCGAGTGCGGCCTCAGAGTTAGTCTCCTACGCGGCCAGTTTGGTTACGCTCCCTCCACATGTGGAGGGAGCGTAACCAAGCTACATGTAGTTTTGTACGAGACTACGGTTTGCGATCGTGGCCGACATAAAGTCATAATCTAAAAAAATTATGACTTTATGTCGGATCAACAGAATCATCCCGTTTTACTACAAATAGGACGAATTTGACAGTTCGCTCATAGATTTAAGTTAGAACATTGTGTAAGTATTACAAATATGCCAAAAAATCGGTTTTGAAAAAAATAAAGGTAAATTCTGAAAAAAGATCGTACATTATGACTTTAATAGAGAGATTGCGGAGAGGCGTTCACTGCAAACGCCATACGGGTTACGGATTTCTGCATTTTGCGGTAGAACGTCATAGTCCCGTTCACATCCAAACTAGCCTCCTACACAGCCAGTTTGTGTCGGTCCTAACGCTCGTCGTTCCTAGTATGTTCGTGATCAGAGGATGATTTAAGCACTTCCCAGCAAGTCAAGCGGTTAGCACAGCTGTGTGAGTGAACATGACACCACTGCCCGCCCACTGCATACACACGTGCATGGTTAAATTTGAATTTGGACAGATATATTTACAGTAAAACACCTTCAAAAAGTTGGTCGATTTCACATTTTATGTTATCTACAGAAGGTGTGAATTATCCTTCTTGCATACATCACTTTAGATCTGAAATCGACCAAGAAATAATGACACACGGGCAATTCTAAAACAACATCTTTTGCACAGAGTTCAATGGGATTTGAAAAGTAAAGTGGCAGTTGAAACTCTAGTGATAACACTTTTACAGTGCATGATGGGGCTTCCTTAAATCATCCTCTGGTTCGTGATACAGTCTGAACCAAGACTACGTGTAAACGCAATTGCAATCATGATGGCGCTATGCTGAGACAAATAATCAAAAGGTAATAGGAAACACCCATTGATTCACCTTGGGTGCATCGAACCAGAGAAGATTATCTTCTTTCATCGAACTACTTTCCTTGGTATTGATATGCAAATACGACTGGCTGTATCTATAATGCTCCAAGCATTCAGTCCAGATTAGCGATATTTGAGTTTTGCGGGCTATTGGAAAATGAGTATAGGCCTATATTCACACGTGTATGCTATTTGTCTAAATAATCTAAACAGAGTTTGGTGTTGGATGCCTAGGAAGTCTTGGTGTATATTATTCGAATAACAAGAAACAAACTCCATTATCATATAAATAATACCCTGTTTACTTTCTAAAGCAAAATGAAAATAGATAATATGCGTAATTCGATTACTACCCAGCAAACACAAATATATTAGAGAAAACGTTAAATGTCGGGTTAAAGGTTATGTGAGGATCAAGGGCATTAAAAGTTTTAATAACATTCAAAAAACCCTTTGTTCTAAACTTGCTGATAAACGTTCTAACACAATAGACACTTAAATATGTTTGCCAAATGATATTTTACTATAGCATTTCGAATTTTGGTTTAAAATGTTGTTGTATTACTTTTTCAGTATAACACGAGTTTTCATGATTTTTATATAAACATACATCGATATGTTATCAAAACCAAAAACACATGCATTATCATGTTTTAAAAACATTTTGGAGTTTGCTGAATAGTATCCATAAGCAAAACACTTTGACAGCTGTTTATTGCACAACGAAAAAGCAAGGCGAAAAATAGCGTTGCACGAACTTCTGTTCCCCGTCCCAAACAGACAATTATACCGCATTTATGCCGTAACACGACACAATCTTCGCAAGCTGATTTTTGGACGGCATTTTCCACACACAAATAAATAGGCAATCTGCCCGTTCGAATTCGCGTCGAAAAAATCGAAATTTGTTCACTTCTTCTTGTCTATACGAGATCAAATTTTAACCCCCAAAATGGATTTTATTACATGTCGGACTCTACTTGTTCTATTAGGATACTTTGATTCGTTTCATAACATGATAAACATAACATTTTCTGCATTTTATAACGCGTTTTTTTTTTTTTTTGGAACGTCATTTTTTGCTACCAACCGCAACGTAATCGCCTTACTGTAATTGCACGATTGACCAATTCACAATAGATTTCACCCTCTAGAGGGCATAATAACCGATTTTCGACTAATGTAGCTTGCCGTTCGCGTTCCCGTGTCACGTTTCACGTAAATTTCGCAATCTCTCTAATGTGAAAAAATACATGTCCCGGATACATGTACACGGGACCGACGGCTTAAAGTGCTCTCCGAAGCACTAAGCAAGTAGAGTAAAGTGCCTTGCTCAAGGACACAAAGAGACAGCCGAGCTCAAGTGGACCCGGGACCCTTGGATTCACAGTCCAACGCCTTAAGCAACGCCTTAACCGCTCGGCAACGCTCCCCTGTACTTATTGAGTGCAAACTTGGGCATTAACCAAAATACATCGGAAGAGTGAAGCTGAGAGACTTGAACGAAATGCGCACCTAATCGGCATATTCTTGGGACGAATTGCCGACCATCAGTACCATTGTGAAAAAGTTATTCTTATCGTACATGTGTAAACTAGCTTAAACTTAACTGATAGAAAACAGTAAAATGGTGGACGAAACTGAATAAAGTGTAACATACATTGTGAAACGCGCTATTTCTAAAACCATACGGAAAATTATTGTCTATGTATGTATGTATACCAAATGTTCAACAACGGTTGTTTCTGACATTCTCTTTAATGAAAAATGTGCAAGATACCGATTTTTCACAAATTTTCCCCAAAATCTTACCAGATATGAAAGTTCGTAAACAGATAAATAGATAGATATTTTATTTCCATGCCAATCAAGCTTATCAATGACTTTTATCACTTCATGTTCTGATATAGGCGACATGAACATACTATTTTGAAGAGGATGTAGTAAATACTCGCGATAGTCTTTATTACCGTTTCCATTTTTTTCCGGCTAATTTCGGACCAATTTTTACAAAGAATTCATTGAATTGGTCTGAAACTAGTTGAAGATCACTTATGAGATTACCTGAATCATCTTTAAATTGAGTTTGATTATTTTTACTGCTGTTCTTACGTTTAAGTAAATTATTGATGTTTCTCCATGTTTGTTTCATATCATTTTTAGATTTGTTAAACTTAGTTTCATAATAATGACGGTTTGCCTTTCTGATGAGGCTATGTAGTTTATTTCTATACAATTTAAATTTATTAATGTTGTTTGCTGTGGGTGAGTTTTTAAACTTTTTATAAAGTTTATTTTTGTTATTTATACTTTTCAGCAAACCACCTGTAATCCAAGGCAATGACGGATTTTGTTTCCTATTATTGGTGCATTTCCTCAATGGAATACATTCATTCATTAGATCTTGAAGCCTGGATATAAATATGTTATAATCTTTGTTGGCATCATCAAGTTAATTCTTGATAACTTTTCTTTTAGGTGATTAACATTACTGGTAGTAAGGTTTCTTTTACAAAATGTGTCCTTACTACTTGCTTGGTTCTTCCTTACTTTAATGCTTGTTGAAATAATAGTCAGAAAGTGATCACGTATGTCTGTAATCAATATCGCAGAATTAATGTCATAATTGTCAGTCAAGATATTGTCAATTAGCGTTGCACTATGTTCCGTAATTCTAGTTGGTTTTGTTATAGCTGGTAGCAGTGAATATGACAGAGTCATGTTCAAATAATCATGAGTTGGTCTATGTATTTCCTCTTTTAATAAATCAATTTTAAAATCTCCCATAATATATGTAGTTTTATTTTCGTTTGTGATTTTTACGAGAATCGGATTTATTTCTTCAATAAAACTGTCAATACATGTATGTGCCCTATATATGACGCCAACCAACACATTTTTTTGGTTTGATTGATCAATTTCTATAAAACAAGATTCATAATTTTGTGTTGCTTTATTTAAATCATGTCTCACTTTATATTTAACATTTTTTGATACGTATATACCGGCTCCTCGTTTTTCACGATTGAATCTATTTGTGAATTCAAATTCATAGTCAGGCAAATTATAGTAATTATGCGGTTTTCTTTTTAAATGTGTTTCGGTCAATCCGATGACAGTAAAATTATGATCAATTTCTTTTAGACAATTATTCAACTTATGGAGATGGTGATGATGTTTGCAAATCTGTTGATTACTCCACCGTTCCTTTCAAATTTAAGGAAATTGATGAGGATTTCATTCTGAAACAACTTTCCTCACTCCAATCAGGCAAAGCCACCGGCATTGATGACATTAGCTCCCGGCTTCTAAAAGCAGGTGCCAACAAGATCTCTAAACCTCTTGCCTACATTTTAAATCTTACCATCCTCACCACCTCCATTCCCAAGGAGTGGAAAAAGGCAATTGTTTCACCCATATTTAAAGCGGGGAAGAAGTCAGATTGCAGCAATTACAGACCTATTTCGGTCCTTCCTGTCATCTCTAAAATTCTTGAGCGTGCTGTCCACACCCAAGTGTACGAATATCTTCAACATAATGGGCTCTTAACAACTGCGCAATCTGGCTTCAGACCCAAACATTCTACACTTACTGCAATAACTGATGTTACTGACTATATTTTTAACAACATGGATAAAGGTGAAGTTACTGGGGCTGTATTTTTAGATTTTAAAAAAGCATTCGATACGGTGTCTCATACTGTTCTCCTTCGCAAACTTTCCTGGTATGGAATCAAAGACACTGAGTTGGGATGGTTTTCAAATTATTTGAAAGGTCGTGAGCAAACAACTCTAATTGATGGTGTGCAATCTGATCCGCAACCAGTAACAGTCGGTGTGCCTCAAGGCTCAATATTGGGGCCCCTTCTTTTATTTTATTCATAAACGATCTTCCCAACGCAATCAACAAAAGTAAGGTTGTCTTATATGCTGACGACACTGCAGTTTTGTTTAGTTCAAACAATAAGTCTGAAATTGAGCATGGTTTAAACCAAGATCTAGACCATATTTCTAAATGGATGAACTAGAAAAATGGGTGACTTGGAAATAAAAATCAATAATGAAACTCTTGAGAATGTGAATGAATTTAAATATCTTGGTATGTGGTTTGACCCGCAACTTAAATGGGATAAGCATATTGGAAAAATGGCTGGCAAAATATCACAAAAACTTGGTGTTTTAAAAAGGTTAAGGTCCTGAGGGACAACATTCACTCACAAATAAACATTCACTCATACAACACTAGATTTGTTGCAAATAAAAATGTTTTTCATTCTTCTGTTCATACTGAAACTGGTAAACGTTCCTTCAGGTACTCTGGAACAACAGCATGGAATAACCTCCCTGACAATTTAAAACAAAATAAGCAATATTATTAACTTTAAAAAAGTCGCTCAAGGAGCACATTTTACAAACCTAACTAGTCTATCCTGTTTATAGTCTCATGTGTTTTAATCTTTTAAATATTTTATGGTATTACTCTGTATATATTATGTAGTGTGTAATTTTATAATATTTATTTGTTTTATATCTTGTATTATTGGTGCAATGACTTTCTAAGTGTATTTTACATTTATTTCCTTGTAAATCATTTGTTTATGTTTTATTGTATCGAGGGCCCCTGTGGAAAGCAGTGCTTGCACTGATCAGGGTTTACCCTCGTTAAAGATGTCATTAAATAAAATAAATAAATAAATGAAAGTTTTTCTTAAAATGTCCACATTCAATGCAGAAAATGTATGATCTTGAAGAATACTATTATTCCGTAGTTCACTTGGGGTAATGTACTTACAGTTATTAGCATTATATTGTTCGTACACATCCTCATATACTTGTTATCATATCTCAAAGGGTTGAAAACCATATTATCATATTTTGAGAAGGTACAATTTAAATCATCTGCTATTGGTAGCGATGCCATCTTACAATTACATCATATTATATTGACTTACTTTTACAGTTATATACAACCTGCATGACTATATGAAACATTTTTGTTTGACGACACATAAACAAAACAAGACAACAACAAAAAAATGACCAAATTATATAGTTGAGGCACCAACCATAGATGAAGCGCGCGTCCCGCCTCCCTTTAATTACAGAATATCTTTTTATTCCTTTCGTTATTATTATTATTATGACTGGGATTTTGATTCCATTTCGACATACCTTATCATCTTGCAAAACTATTTAGTATTCACACCAATCGATAACATAAACTATATACAATTGTATACAAAAAAATAACTTATTTTTACCTGTTTACTCGTACATCAGGTCATAATAAATCGACCTTCAATGCAACTGTATTTTTTTTTTTGCATGACTATAATACTTCAATGATAATACTTCAACGATAATACTTCAATGATGGATAATGCTTTTATGCATTATAAAATATCAGAGAAGCTCATCTTCTTTGTTTTGTTTGGCGACCATTGATGTGGAATAAACACATCAATGACCACCAATCATATATAAAATCCTATTGCCAACCTTTCTACTTTTACATTGATTTGGAATAAACACACCAATGACCTCCAATCATATATATTATCAAATATATGACATTATACTGACCCATTTCATTTCTCACACATGATAGTTGGTGTAGGTCAAATTTCACTTTTCAACAGGGGCTAACCCCGGGGGGCTAACCTGAAAAGGTCGCTAAGGGACCCCTTTAAACGAATTGGTACCATTCCGCATGTACCAAATCGTTGGTTGGTGTGCAGTCGGCATATACAAAACCGAAAACGCCGCACGTCTTTGACTTGGACTACTCGCATCAGCATGAAATTCGACTGCATTGAAAAAGCTTTAAAGTGGTTATTTTATCGCTATGGAGGAGTGGTTGCCAATCAACCTTGGCCATTTATCATCGTCCCAATTTTGATATCTGCTGGCCTATCGATTGGACTCTTCACGCATTTTAGGAAAGAAAGCGACCCAGAGACTTTGTATGGCCCTGAGAGAACTTATTCACGCCGACACCGTGCTTATATCGAAGATGTTTACTCGAACATTGTCGACGAAGATATGTTAGCAAGACACAAAACTAGAATAGGCATCTGGGGACAAGTGATAATAACACCCAATATAAGCAGTAATGTCCTCACTGTCCAAGTATTGAATGAAATTCTACGATTGCATGAAACGATTATGAATGTAACATTTACGCTTGATGGTGAAAGTTACCGATTTAGCGATTTGTGTATTCAATGGAAAAACGAATGCCTCGAAAATGAGCTCCTTGTTCTCCTGAATTACACTGCGGAAAATGTTGTATCCACTCCTTTAACATACCCTGTGTATTCCTTGCCAACTGGTGAGATACTTTTCATAGGAACGCAACTTGGAGGCGTATCCTTGTCAACCGATGGTCGTATCATGAATGCCTCAGCCATACAACTCGTATATAACTTGAGACACAACACCGATGACGAACTTGAAAAGGGACTCCTGTGGGAAAAGCAATTCCTTCGTACTCTGGAAGATTTCGAAACAGACAAAATAACTGTTTACCGACAAATATCGCACTCATTTGAATTAGAACTTGATGAATCTTCTGCGGTAACCTTTGATTTAGTTGCCACTGTTGGCGTTGTTATTGTAACATTTTCTGTGCTTTCTGCTGTTTCATTTGATTGGGTACGAACCAAACCAATCTTGGCTTGCCTAGGGGTGCTTACTGCGGGATTGGCACTGGTGTGCAGCTTCGGATTGTTCAGCTTTATTGGAGTACCTTATGCAAATGTAGCTGGCTCTATGCCCTTTTTGATTTTTGGTAAGTTAACCAATCATGATCAAGTAAAAGCACATCACAACCTTGTAGGTTCCATCATATTTCAATGTTGCCCTTTTCACGTTGCCTTCCGTAACGTACTAACTCGACATCACAGATAGTTCAAACTATTCATTTTCAGAATTACATAAAAAGTAACCTAGTCAAACAATTGCTTTAATTTATTGTAAATCGGAGTGGATTAACCTAGGACCTATTTTGGTACCATATAACTCCACAAATAAACAGGTCACATGCAAAAATCCTTTGTATGTGTTTGACTCATGATATT
The DNA here is from genome assembly GCF_039555335.1 of Amphiura filiformis. NCBI lineage: Eukaryota > Metazoa > Echinodermata > Ophiuroidea > Amphilepidida > Amphiuridae > Amphiura > Amphiura filiformis. The sequence continues at coordinate 7,584,162 of NC_092630.1, read as the reverse complement.
TTGAAGGTCACGGTGCCAATATCCAGGCTGCTTGACAGATGATAGATTCGAATTACCAAATTCACTCAAGTACGGTGGTTGTCAATCTTTACCAAAATGTGTACATATCTTCAATTTTTGACGAAAAAGCTACTCTAAATATCAATCTTGGCATTAAGTCGATGCATTAGGTCTGGTTCTCATCATAGACTATTGATCAGTTAATTCCATAGAGTTATTATTCCAAAATCACTTCATTATTCCAAATGAGTTATTGCTACAGTGACATTAATTAAAAACTGTGAGTTGTAGGTCTTCATTCTGTACGTTTGTATTCAAAAGGACAGCATTTCTAATGGCTCTTAAATGATCTCCCGTATTCTTTTCTTTCAGGAATTGGTGTTGATGATATGTTCATCATGATATCCGCTTGGCGTTTAACAAGTGTTTACAAATCTATCAAAGAGCGCATGAAAGAAACCCTCGAAGAAGCAGCCTTGTCGATCACCATTACTACCATCACAGATATTCTAGCATTCAGTATAGGATGTGTCTCACAGTTTTACTCCATTCGTTTGATGTGTATGTACGCTGCAGTCTCTGTTATTTTTGCATATATCTACATGATCACATTCTTTGCTGCTTGCATGGTTTTTATTGGTCATCGAGAGGAGAAGAATCGACATGCAATCACGTTGCGAAAAGTTTTGCCCAAGAAAAAAGCACCTTCTAAATCTTATTACATATTTTGTGCTGGTGGGTCATCTGTTGATCCACAAGATTATAGCAATGTATCCGATTCCGGTTTGATGATCTTCTTTAAGAAATACTACGGACCCTTCATCACGCATTGGGTATCTGTAGTTGTAGTACTTATAATATACTTTGGCTACCTTGGAGTTGCAATGTGGGGTTTTACAACTTTAGAGGAAGGTTTGGATTTGACTACTGTTGGTACCGATGACTCGTATCTAAATGCATATTATCGAGTTGAGGAGTCTTACTTCAAAGTGTATGGCCCAGATATGTCAATAGTAGCCACTGAGGAACTGTCGTATTGGGACACTGACATACAGGATGAATTAGAAAACACAATGGCGAAACTTGAAGACAGCAAATACTTCCACAACTCTTCACTCAGTATATCATGGCTTAGAGAATACTTGAAGTTTTTACATTTCCTCGGCATTACCAACCCCTCCAAGGAAACGTTTTTGCAAGTTCTTAGAGAACAATTTCTCAGTATTCCAGTGTTTGAACAATTTGTTCCTGATATCATCTTCGACTCGACTAATAGCTCCATAATAAGCTCAAGATTCTATGTAATCGGCAAAAACTTAGTTACATCTGTACGTTTGGGTAATATGTTCTTAGAAATTCGAAAAGTTTTGGATACTTCAAATCTAGAACTTATAACATACCATGGGTACGCTCCTTGGTTTATGGAACAATTCATCGCTATTCGACAAAACACGATTTTAACACTTAGTATTGGTATTTCAGCAATGTTCGTCATTTCATTGTTGTTAATTCCACACCCGGTATGCTCCATCATTGTAACTATATCACTTGTATCTACCATTATAGGTATATTAGGGTATATGTCGATCTGGAATATATCCTTAGATGTAATTTCAATGCTAAGCCTTATTCTGGCATTAGGTTTCAGCGTAGATTACTCGGCTCACATCACTTATGCCTTTGTATCGTCATCAGCCGAAACTCGACGAGAGCGATCCATTTTCGCCCTCTACTCCCTTGGCGCGCCAACTCTTCAAGGAGCTACATCGACTATTTTAGCAGTCAGTGTCTTATCAGGAAGCTTTTCTTACATCTATCGTACTTTCTTCAGAACAATGGTGCTTGTTATCAGTATAGGTGCTACGCATGGTCTTGTTTTCTTGCCTGTATTTCTTATGTTATTTGTACCAATCAAAAATCCTTGCAGAACACACGCTAAGACTGCAGATGAACAGGATGCCAAGAGATATAAATCAGTTTATTTAAGTAGAGATAATGATGACATTCGGGAATTATCCTCATTTTCTTGCCTGTATTTCTAATGTTGTTTGTAACAATCAAAAGACCTTGCCAAAAACAAGATAAGAATGCGAATGCATATGAACAGGAATTACCATCAACTGATAACCCAGTATCTTCAAAAGCAGTACATCAATGTGTGCAAATAGAGATCATAACAGGTAGCATTACCCACAGCGGCACATTCTACATGTAGTTTTACAATAGCTACATGATTTATCGCATCATCGATTGACATCACCAGTGTTTGAAGATGACTTAAATTATGAAAATCAAAGCTTCTTTTGATTGAATTATTCAATTAAATAGAATATTTGACAAACACAAATTGGTCTGTGTAGTTTTTGGTCGAAAATGTCATACACGGCTGTATTCTCAATAAAGACGATGAAATGTAAAAAAACAAAACATGCTCACTTGATGCATAATTAATCAGTCTATGTTCCAGACTTAAAAACAAGAGAGTTTGATTAAGTAGTTTTTGGATTATATCAAAATGTCTTAGGGGACTTACTTTTTGGAACCGTTTAGCATGTTCAGCTATCTGCTACTGGTATTGGTATTAATGAAGTAGCCGCACTGCTGATATTACATTGGTATTGATCATGTTGATGAAACTGCTATCTTCTGCTGATATTGGTTTTGATGAAGTACAAAATGTAGCCATCTACTGCTGATATTGGTATTGATGAAGTAGCTATCTACTGCTGATATTAGTGTTGATGAAGTAGCTATCTACTGCTGATATTAGTATTGACGAATTAGCTATCTACTGCTGATATTGGTTTTGATGAAGTAGCTATCTACTGCTGATATTGGTGTTGATGAAGTAGCTATCTACCAGTGGACTTCGGTTGTATATATAAATGCGCATATATAAATGCGCACGTGACCAGATGGCCAGTGCCATGTTCGTGTTACCTCACTGTCAATCACTGAGATTGCGACCACAGTTCCAGGTGGTGGCCGCATTGCATTCTCTAAATTCAGTAAATTTTCATCGTCAACCGTGTAATTTAATGGGATTATTTTGAAATTTTAAAACGCTTGAAATATCACAAACAAATAGGCCTATGTTGATAAATAATATAAATACAAGCTAAAACCGTTGGGGTTCGATAATGAACCCCACAAAATTAACCGACTATAGAGTGTATGCAATAAACCCAAGCGGAATGAGAGTTGCTAAGTTACCGCTAACCGAACCATAAACACATGCATGATCAGAGAGCGAGTCTTCAATTTCCCCATAGCTTCCCACGTTGTACATCAGTCGAATTTGGCGGTATTCGTTTGTTTGTCCTCCAAGTTATAGCATTGTTCACTTTGTGTTGAACATTGTAAGTGGGCCTCACTAATGACATAAAGGTTACTGCTATATCATGTCAAGAGGCCACTTTCATGAATAAGCTAAAAAAAATGTGGAGGAATTGTATGCATGAGCAATCACACCAATGACGTAGTAATGAATACCCTCTATATTGGAAAATGCCATACGGCCGGGCGGTTTCACAAGTTGCCGGCTCGATCATGTCATCCGCCGCCTGCACAGTTCTGACCTTGTCCCTTTCATACTTTCATGCCGTTGCGACAAGAGGCATGACTTATCAGCCATTCACAAGTCTTGATTGTGTCTGTTTGTCTACAATGCGCGTGTGTCACGCCGGTCGGCGGCAAGCAGCATGATAGTATGAAACCAGCACTACGTCATAGATATGGCCAATTGGCACGCCCATTTAGCACGGCAACTATGAAATATAAGTTTGTAAATCAGGTATATCTAGCTTTTCCGTAGTTAATTTTTTTTTCCGTGATGGAAAACGTTAATAAAGAGTTTATCTTTCGGGTCAAGTTATTTTACCCTTTGCAATCAATGCCCCTATTTTGCAAAAGCAATTTTCCTTGCGACCTGTCATTTTCCCCTATATTTTTGCACGGGGAGTTTATGTACATCCGGGTACCTTATATCGTTTAATACGGTATGGCGACTTGTAGATGTCACGTGCGCATTTATATATGCGCATTTATATATACAACCGAAGTCCACTGTCTACTGCTGACATTGGTATGGATGAAGTCTACTGCTAATATTGGTATTGATAAAGTAGCTATCTACTGCTGATATTGGTGTTGATGAAGTAGCTATCTACTGCTGATATTGGTGTTGATGAAGTACAAGCCAGAACCTGGTAGTTATTTGTCCCCGGGATAAGGAACTCGAGGAAAACAAGGAAGTCAAATTCGGAAACCATGCTCAGACACGCTAGGAGACGATGTCGTCGATAGGATAATGGACACGTCATGACAGAATTACTTGATTTCATGAAAATGAATGAGTTATTATCAGCAACTGCTTTATATAGCTTATACCAATATGACAGAAAAAGGGAACATTTCATAAATGACAAATATGAACACAGTGCAGGGAGCAGTAAAGTGTCACGCTGTACATATTGAGTCTGTTACACAAGGTGGCGGGAATCGCCCTGAAAGAGAAAATTACCTATTAATCAAATTGGTCATTTTCGAAACTCTACTTTTGTGATTCAAATGGTATAACTTGGGCTAATAAAGACATATTGTGCTAAATGAGGTATCAAATTATGCAAACTAAGACACTCCACATATCGACCACTTTATATTGTAATTTAGTTTTAGTGCCTTTATACCCTAGAACTACGAAACCCTAAGATAAGACCCTAAGATTTTTTACCCGTCATAAAAAAAACGCGCGCATTTACGTCCAAACGACCTAAGCTAATCGTAGATCCATCCATTGCGCTCATTTTTAGTGATGTAATTTTTACCACAGCACCTTACCCGGGGGTAGGACCGGCCATCAAAGATGACCATAGAGGGGGTGGTGGTGGTAAGGCCTCAATGATTTTCATTTCGCGCTTGTGGAATTATTCCAAGAGCTACTGACTTTGTATTCATAAGATGGGTGAAACAAGAGCATTTCCTTTTATATTTAGGAGAAAATTCGGTAAATTTTGTAGAATTCTTAGCCGAAAATCAGATTTGCCTAGTTTGTACATAGCCGGGGTACATAGCCAGCATTTTCCAAATTTACATGGGCGCCCTCACATTATGACGTCATGGCCGCATTATGTGGGGAATGTTTGTACTTATTTTGTTAACAATTCTACTATCAAATAATATCGAGCATTATTTCAGCTGTTTTGACTGACCATTAATATCATACTTTTTGTGCACAGAAATTGCAAACATCTTGCACATAGAAGAATGCGTTAAATACTTGAAAGCATTATTTTGTACACAGTAAATTTTATTTCAACGTCAAACATATTCAAAAGAAAAATCAACAACGAACTAACAAAGCTGAGGAAATATTTCACTGCACAATATTCCTGTTAACACAGTATGGTTATTATCAGTATTTCAATGGTTGTCATGGGTTTTGAACTTTCAAATATCAACACGATTGACAATGTTCATTGTAGGTATTATGTTTATCATGAGGATCCGGTGACCCATGTAGATTGAATTAAGTACAATGGGACCTATCGAATGACGTATATTGTAAAAATTATTCCGTTTCATATTTATTCAGAGGTTTTGCTTAAGGGGTCTCATAGCAACCTTTTCATGTTAACTCCTGTTGAAAAGCAACCATAACCTAAACTAACAAATGCGTGAGAAATGCAACGGGTTATTTTAATACATGTCATTATGTTGTTTGTTGAATTTTTATATCGGGTAAGAGCCCATAAACCGATGTTTGTCACCCAACAAGTGACAATAGCAGCTTACGTAAAATTATGTTTTGGGTTATGTTATACTTCTTCTTCTTCCATTTTAGTGCCTCCCTCATATGTATGAGTATTATCGCACTGCGTACAGACAAGCTGTACTTATTTTTTTTACTCTGGAACCTAGAGTAGATGAGTGTATTTTGAAGTACAGTCAACAGTACCGGGGTGATCCCCTGCTCTTTTCGAATAGCATGTGACGTTCTTTAACGTGCACACTGCATTAATGTGAGAAAATACAATGTACATGGGACCGACGGCTTAAAGTGCCCTCCGAAGCACTAAGCAAGTAGAGTAAAGTGCCTTGCTCTAGGACACAAAGAGACAGCCGAGCTCAAGTGGACCCACTCAGATTCGAACCCAGGACCCTTGGATTCACAGTCCAACGCCTTAACCAACGCCTTAACCGCTCGGCAACACTCCCCTGTACTTATTGAGTGCAAACTTGGGCATTAACCAAAATACATCGGAAAGAGTGAAGCTGAGAGACTTGAACGACTTGCGCACCTAATCGGCATATTCTTGGGACGAATTGCCGACCATCAGAAAGAACTTTTGACCAGTACCATTGTGAAAAATTTATTCTTATTGCGAGTACATGTGTAAACTTAACTGATAGAAAACAGTAAAATGGTGGACGAAACTGAATTAAGTGTACTGGAACATACATTGTGAAACGCGCTATTTCTAAAACCATACGGAAAATTATTGCCTATGTATGTATGTATGCCAAATGTCCAACAGCGGTTGTTTCTGACATTCTCTTTAATGAAAAATGTGCAAGATACCGATTTTCACTAATTTGCCCCAAAATCTTACCAGATATGAAAGTTCGCAAACAAATCAAATATATGACAAATAAATTTATACAAATGTGGTTTGACACCAAATATTTCTGCTCTTGGACTCTTTTAAATATATGACATATATACTGACCCATTTCATTTCTCACACATGATAGTTGGTGTAGGTCAAATTTCACTTTTCAACAGGGGCTAACCTGAAAAGGTCGCTATGGGACCCCTTAAAACGAATTGGTGTCATTCCACATCCGGATTCCACATAAATCGTTGGTTGGTGTGCAGTATGCCTGCAAAACCGCCGAAAACGCCGCACATCTTTGACTTGAACTACTCGCATGAGCATGAAATTCGACTGCATTGAAAAAGCTTTAAAATGGTTATTTTATCGCTATGGAGGAATGGTTGCCAAGCAACCTTGGCCATTTTTCATCGTCCCAATTTTGATAACTGCTGGCCTATCGGTTGGACTCTTCACGCATTTCAGCAAAGAAAGCGACCCAGAGACTTTGTATGGCCCTGAGAGAACTTATTCACGCCGAAACCGTGCTTATATCGAAGATGTTTACTCGAACGTCGTCGACGAAGACATGCTAGCAAGACACAAAACTAGAATAGGCATCTGGGGACAAGTGATAATAACACCAAATATAGGCAGTAATGTCCTCACTGTCCAAGTATTGAATGAAGTTCTGCGATTGCATGAAACGATTACGGATACCACGTTTAAGTTTCAAGGTGAAAATTACCGATTTAACGATTTGTGTATTGAATGGAAAAACAAATGTCACGAAAATGAGCTTCTTGTTCTCCTGAATTACACTGCTAAAAATGTGTTATCAACTTCGTTGACGTACCCCGTGTTTTCCTTACCAACTGGGGAGACGTTTTTCTTAGGAACACAACTTGGAGGCGTCTTCTTCACGACAGATGGTCGTATTATGAGTGCCTCAGCTATACAACTCGTATATAACTTGAGATACAACACCGATGACGAATTTGAAAAGGGACTCTTGTGGGAGAAACAATTCCTACGTGCTCTTCAAGATTTCGAAACAGACAAAATAATTGTTTTCCGACAAATATCGCACTCATTTGAATTAGAACTTGATGAATCTTCTGCGGTAACCTTTGATTTAGTTGCCACTGTTGGCGTTGTTATTGTAACATTTTCTGTGCTTTCCGCTGTTTCCTTTGATTGGGTACGAACCAAACCAATCTTGGCTTGCTTAGGTGTGCTTACTGCGGGATTGGCACTGGTGTGCAGCTTTGGATTATTTAGCTTTATTGGAGTACCTTATGCAAATGTAGCTGGCTCTATGCCCTTTTTGATATTTGGTAAGTTAACAAAACATGATTAAGTAAAAGCACGTCACAACCTTAAAGGTCCCATCATATATCAATGTTTTCTTTTTGGGCGTTGCCGCAGATAGTGCAAACTATTCATTTTCTGAAGCACCTAAAAGGTAAGTCGAACCGCAAGTGGCTTCGATGTATTATAAACGTATTAACCTTGGACCTATTTTGGTACCATATAACTCCTTAATTAAATAGGAAACATGCGCAAATGTTTTGTAATGTTTTTGACTCCTAGGCCTATATGATATTCTTAGTCCTTCAGTTTTGAAGGTCACGGTGTCAATATACTGCTTGACAGACGATAAATTCGAATTACCAAATAGTAACGTTTGCACGGCATTTTTGTGTGATATGAGAGCACATCAGACACTAAATTGCGTTCTGAATACGAGGAATGACCTGATAATATCAAATAATTCAGTTTTTGAAATTCGCGATATGATACAAATTTTATGGCAACTTATTTAAAATAACATTTAACAGTCTTCGAAGTAAATTTTATAAAGCTAATGATATGTACTTCAAGTGTATGTAGCTGGGAGGAAAAGCCGTCCATCATTTGAAAATGTTGACCTTTGGCATTGAAGATATACATTTGTATACAAAAATGTATATCTTCAATACATATCATTAGATTTATCAAATTTACTTCGAAGACTATTAAATATCGAAAACATCAATTTTTGATCATTAGCCTTATTATATTTCGAATTGCAAAAAAAATCAAAATTATTTAATATAAAGGACATTCCTCGTACTCAGAATGCATTTGGTGTGTCTGATGTGCTCTCAGGTCCCACAAAAAATAATGTGCAAATGTTGCTATCCGATTCCTTAAGTAATGGTAGTTGTCAATCTTTAACAAAAAGGTGTACGCATCTTGCATTTATGAAGAACTTGTCTACTCTGAATGCTCGGATGTTCCGAAGGCTTCAATCTTGATAGCCAAGCTGTTTCTCATGCAAATGGTCAGTTCATTCCATAGAGTTTTTATTCCAGGGACATTAATTAAAAATTGTGAGTTGTAGGTCTTCATTCTGTACGTTTGTATTCAAAAGGATAGCATTTCTAAAGGCTCTTAATTGATCTCCCGTATGCTTTTCTTTCAGGAATTGGTGTTGATGATATGTTCATCATGATATCCGCTTGGCGTTTAACAAGTGTTTACAAATCTACCAAAGAGCGCATGAAAGAAACCCTCGAAGAAGCAGCCTTGTCGATCACCATTACTACCATTACAGATATTCTAGCATTTAGCATAGGATGCATATCACAGTTTTACTCCATTCGTCTCATGTGTATGTACGCTGCAGTCTCTGTTATTTTTGCATATATCTATATGATCACATTCTTTGCTGCTTGCATGGTCATTATTGGTCATCGAGAGGAGAAGAATCGACATGCAGTTACGTTGCGAAAAGTTTTGCCCAAGAAAAAAGCACCTTCTAAATCCTATTACATATTTTGCGCTGGTGGGTCATCTGTTGATTCACAAGATGATGGTAAAGTATCTGATTCATGTTTGATGATCTTCTTTAAGAAATACTACGGACCCTTCATCACGCATTGGGTATCTGCAGTTGTAGTACTTTTTCTATATTTTGGCTACCTTGGAGTTGCAATATGGGGTTTTACAACTTTAGAGGAAGGTTTAGATTTGACCACTGTTGGTACCGATGACTCGTATCTAAATGCATATTATCGAGTTGAGGAGTCTTACTTCAAAGTATACGGCCCAGATATGTCAATAGTAGCCACTGAGGAACTGTCGTATTGGGACACTGACATACAGGAGGAATTAGAAAACACTATGGCGAAACTTGAAGACAGCAAATACTTCTACAACTCTTCACTCAGTATATCATGGCTTAGAGAATACTTGAAGTTTTTAAATTTCCTCGGCATTACCAACCCATCTAAGGAAACGTTTTTGCAAGTTCTTAGAGAACAATTTCTTAGTATTCCAGTGTTTGAACAATTTGTTCCTGATATCATCTTCGACTCGACTAATAGCTCCATAATAAGCTCAAGATTCTATGTGATCGGCAAAAACTTAGTTACATCTGTACGTTTAGGTAATATGTTCTTAGAAATTCGAAAAGTTTTGGATACTTCTAATCTAGAACTTATAACATACCATGGGTACGCTCCATGGATTATGGAACAATTCATCGCTATTCGACAAAACACGATTTTAACACTTAGTATTGGTATCTCAGCAATGTTCGTCATTTCATTGTTGTTAATTCCACACCCAGTATGCTCCATCATCGTAACTATATCACTTGTATCTACCATTATAGGTATATTAGGGTATATGTCGATCTGGAATATATCCTTAGATGTTATTTCAATGCTAAGCCTTATTCTGGCATTAGGTTTCAGCGTAGACTACTCGGCTCACATCACTTATGCGTTTGTATCGTCATCAGCCAAAACTCGACGAGAGCGATCCATTTTTGCGCTCTACTCCCTTGGCGCACCAACTCTTCAAGGAGCTACATCGACTATTTTAGCAGTCAGTGTCTTATCAGGAAGCTTTTCTTACATCTATCGTACTTTCTTCAGAACAATGGTGCTTGTTATCAGCATAGGCGCCATACATGGACTTGTTTTCTTGCCTGTATTCCTTATGTTATTTGTACCAATCAAAAATCCTTGCAGAGAACACGCTCAGACTGCAGATGAACAGGATGCCAAGAGCAAATCAATTGATGCAAGAGATCATGATGACATTCGGGAATTACCCTCAGCTGACAACCCAGTATTCAATCTCAACAATGCGATTACATTACCTGCATCGATTCGTTCTAGTTTACATGATCTAAATCGAATGACTTCGCCAGTGTTTCATGACACTCCTTATGACAGTAGAAGAGATGTTGCATTCAGAAAGAACTGCTCAGTGTTCAAAGTTGTTAGAAATCCAATTCATCAAGCATCGCATCCAAATAGACCAAATTCAGCGCTGGATTCAGCATCACGCAGTATGGTTAAAGATCATTACGCATACTGGCATCGTTGACTCACTCAACAAAAACAGCTTAATGACACTCTTAGGGATGTAACAAGTTATCGAGCTTTCGTCAGCATGGTCAGACTGACTTCGCCCATCACTACACTCCTTATGACAGTGGCAGAGCTTCAGTACCTTCAGAATGCGTATCCTGCATGAAATCGCCTGGTATAGCTATCTAAACGTGCAGTGTTGTCGTGCATGCAGCTGCCGAATTAAAGTGTGCCGTCCTATAGCGAGTTCTTTGAGGTCAATTGTATCAAGCTGAGTTCTGAAGTATTTCAGGTTTTCTGTTGTCTTCAAGTCGGCAGGTAACAGGTTCCATCCCGGAATGGTGTATGGATAGAGTGAATGTTTATAGCAGTCTTTGTTGATATTGATTTTCTTGAGATTATTTGGGTGATTGTTTCTGGTTAATCTATCAATTTGGCCTTTAGTTGTGAACTTGAGATTGGTAATGTTTGATGTTGCCAGCGAATTAATTCTTTAAAGATGATGGTGAGAGGAGCATTTTGGCGGCTTGTGGCCAGATTTTCCCATTCAAGTTCATGGAGGAGCTGAGTACTGTGAGCACTGGTCTCACGCGTGTAGGCATTGTAGACAAAGTGTGCCGCTCTGCGCTGAACCTTTTCAACTGTTTCAATGTAGGTTTGTTTGTGGGAGTCCCAAATTCCCAAGTTTAGAATGAAAGTCGTCGCAGCATCTCAGGTTTCTCTTCAAAAGGCCAAGGATCTTATTTGCCTCAGTATTAACTTGGTTAATGTGTTTGGACCAAGAAAGGTCATTTGACAATTCCACTCCTATAAAGTAAGGATGGTGATCGGTTTCTTGTACCATTTTGTATTGTTGAATGACTGGTTTCTTCTTGTGTAACGTATGCATGGTGAAGCATTTTGAAGCATTGAAGCTCCCAAGTTTGTTCCCAGTTGCACAGTGAATTAATGTCTCTTTGTAAAATGTCATAATCACTTTGGGATTAAACTTCGCGATACAAGATGCAATCATCCGGGAGATCGTTAATGTACATAAGAAACAATACCGGGCCCAATACTGTTCCCTGGGTAACTCCAGAAGTAACAGGTGAATTGGTAGACTTTTCACCATCTATGATGACTGTCTGCTGATGCTGTGTGAGGAAACTATTGATCCAGTCTTTAATGTTATTTCTGATGCCGATGTGATGTAACTTAGCGAGTAAGCATTGATGAGGGACCACATCGAACGCTTCGCTGAAATCCATTATGATGAGATCAACTTGACTATCAAGAATTTGGGCATAGTTTTCTCTCTTGGGTCCGTCTGTGATCCAAGGCTAGATGAACTCAATTAAAAAGGAATATGCTGGTTTATGGCTGATTGCAGAGAATCCTTAAAGGATATCCACAGAGAATCAATGTCTAATTCTGCTACACTCTCATTTGATGGGGTCATAGGATCAAAAAAAATTTCTCAACACAATTTCTTAGAGGTGTCACCCCCCCATAACCACCACCGCCCACCCCATTCGTTGCACAATTTTTGTAACATTTTCCATACTTTCCCGCCCTTTTTTCATTAATAATTCTTCTTGATGCCCCTTCTGCCCCACCTTTTTCTTTAATAATTCTTCTTGCTGCCCCCTTCTTCCTCCGCCGCCCCTTCTTTTTTGCCGCCCCTGCTTTTACCTCGGGGGGTGTAGGTTGGGATTGATGGACCTCTGAAGGCCCCTTTAAGAAATATGGTGAAAAGATTCATCAGGATTGGTAGAATAAACTCAATAAATAAGATAAAAGAACCTGTTGATCGAGATTAATGAATTTTTACCACATCTCTTGTGAACCTGTTTCCTTTAAACTATCGGTCAGATTATTCAAGTATGAGGGCACAAACCGGCCTCACTACTCAAATCTGGTATACATCCATATCAAAACGATGCACCTGTCGGCTGCTACATGTGTCTCATTTCACATAATAACTAGGAATAAATACCAGACTCATCTAAAGTGGAGGTCACTTCAAATCATTTGAAGTCACTAGTACATTTAGGAATATGTTCTCTAGTCCTAAATCAAGTGATTTCGGTATGATTTGAGGTGAATTCCACTTGAGATAAGTCTGGTATTTATTCCTAGCTATTATGTAAAATGAGACACATGTAGCAGCTGACAAGTGCATCGTTTTGATATGGATGTATGGTGGACATTTAGGAAACAAATTATACAGTATTTACTCAAATGGAATATATACATCATTAGAGTGATTGGTATCCCATCATCCTCTCTGCTTGTGATAATACAGCTCTGTCCCAAGGGGGCGTGGTTTAGAGGATGACAGGATACCAATCACTCTGAAGTATGTCCATGACATACAAAACGTGTCATGTCAGTGTCAAAATTTTGAATTTGTAATATGAACATTTCAAAATATAATAATCTACAAACCTAAAGAATCTCTTCACTACTGCATAATTCATTTTATAAATACCAGTATCCACCATTTATTTTGTAAATATCTGTCAGATTTGTGTGGGGTGACTCCGGTAGAGTAAGACCGATTTATTCTCGCCTTTAACAAGTCTTGGTGAAACTAATTAACTACAATACAAGGAAACATGTATAAATTATTTCATAATATAATTTTATTTTGAAGATATCTTCAAACTCTGCTATTCATTCATAACACTGCACAGGTATTCTAATTTAGACGATGAAAATAATGATACGGTGGCCTCACACAGGCATCGTGTCTTGTCAATTTACAAATCGGCTATAGATTTACATTTAGAAATATATGAGTCTTGTTCCATCAAAATGAAGCAGAGATGTTTATCCCTCAACTTTTTTGTCCCCACTGCAAATGTTATGCCTCAAAACAAATCCAGTCATCGATTGATAACATCTTTACACCTGTTTTTGGTAGTGCAATTGATGAAGCTCAACCCAACATGTAAATGTATTATTTCTCAATTTACATACATCACATTTTTAGCAGCTAAATTTTTCATAAAAATATGTAACAATTATCGTACAATTCAAAGTTTGCAGTTAACCCATAAGCTACTATAGTCTATCCAGGATAAGGGGGTACATGACCCCACAGATTACCCTAGTTATCGCATACACCCTGTCGCTAAAAATGGGAGGGATTATGGTAGGTTCTACCATAAGCTGACAACATGACCTTTTCCACATTTGTTTAAGATCCATACATTTTGAAGAAGGTCATGTTCCTCCTTATACCGAATGGACTAACATTTTGATAGAGAACGGTTTATAGCCTGCTGCATTTGAAATGGAGCTTGTAGTAACAAAAGATAGATAATAAAGGGTGTTCTGGGTAAGTGCAAGTTGCCCCCCTCATGTGCTCAATACTGTATTAATTGTCATACATAAATTCATTTGTGAAAAACAAGAAACAAGGTGCTTAAACTTGTAATTGTATTGTATATCTATATTTTGTGCCAGACATGAAGTGATTATTTGCCTTGCAATCATTCTATTCATTCAGTAATAGCCTGAGGCCTCCTTGTCATTGTATTAAATCATGCTTATTATCCTTGCCAAGTAACGGCAGATTGCACCCAGGTCGCAGACGGGCAAAATGTGTCTAACCACCTTTGCTCGGTGAAATCAATACAACTACACAAATTTTTAACTGATTTAAAAATTACGAAATTAATATATGTATTTCCTGAATGTTAAATGGTTTTTAATTTTTTAATTAAGTATTATACATTTTGAATAAAACTCAATAAATAGACAAATGAAATTGTGATTGTCCTAATTACCATGTCTTTGTTTGATACCTGCTATGATTTACCATGAACAGAACATTCTCAGCAAGGTTTTGATCCCGGTCTGGATTTTATGTCAAGGTACACTCTTTTCTAATGCATGGTTGAATGCACTTGCTTAGACACACATTTTGTGCCCTTTTCACCCAGGACCTCATGTACCTGTGTAAAGTGTGTACATATCAAACCAGTGCTATGCAGGTTTTCCGCAAACAAAATTTTGACCTTAAGGTGACCTCTTTCAACTGTTTTTGTATGCATAGTCAAATCATAAAATTAATACCAGGAGATGTCACATTTATATCACAAATTTAACACAATATGCATTTATGTATAATTTGTTTCTGGATGTCATTAAGGTGGTACTACACCTCTTGATAAATTTGTGACTATTTTTCAATTTTGCTCAAAAAATAAAAAATAAAACACACTGGTAACAACAGTTATGTATATTATAGGGGCAAGGAATCCAGTTACTACACTGGAATTTCAGTGACTCAGACAAGCGGTACACTATTTATGATAAGAAATGAGGTACCGCTAGAATGTACCTCATTTCTTAACATATATTATGAACCACTTGTCTTGAATCACTGAAATTGCAGTGAAGTAATTGGATTCCTTGCCCCTATAATATACATAACTTTTGTTACCAGTGTCTAGTTATTTGTTGAGAAAAATGCAAAATTTGTCACAAAATTTATCAGGGGATGTAGTACCACCTTAACTATTCCGAATCATATCTTACTGAGGCGGCTTGAATACCTCAGTCAGTGTACAAGTGATTACACACTGCCAACATGTTTCCTCAATAATACTACACCACCCATTTGTACACAACAAACCCAATTATATCATGCAGAAATTGGTTGATTAAACACAATTAACCAGCACTTTTACAAACCTTGCTCAGTCCATCATTTTAGGTCATTAAATAAGGCAGTTAATTACCTTTTTCCCAATTTGTAATTTTATTTCCCCCCATTAAATTGTAAAATGACCACTTCACAGAATCTGCCCAATCCTTTTCTTGTTTTAGGCTATTCCAGTTGAAATCCATACACCTTATGGAAAACATGACTTTAATTTCCTACACAGGGTGTTGATTTCAAATAGAGTCACCCATTCAGGTAACCCCATTTGAAATCTATACCCACTGTGTGGGAGATTAAGGTCATGGATGTCTTTCATAGGGGTGTATGCATTTCAACTGGAATAGCCCAAAATTGGCCGTTTAGGTATAAATAAAAGCAGATAAAATGAGGAACATTGGGGTGGTGGACTGAGCCAGTTTTCGGAAAAGCCATCAGAACATTTTCATTGAGTTGATACAATGTCCTGTGTGAGATAAGACGAGGTTCAAAGGGTATAAAACCGAGGGAATAAAGCATCTGTTGCTGGCGTGATATCCATTATGTCTGTACAAGAACATTGTCTCGCAATGGCTACCGTTTTTACCATTTTAATCTGTGCATCGCTGTATAAGATGTCAAATCTTGGGGTAGTGGTTCTTGGAGCAACTCGGTAACCTTGCATATAACCTCAATAGCCACTACCTCATGAGTTGAGCATCTGACAAGATTCTCTTATATATATGATTTTGAATTTCTACACGGCAGCCATTGCTTATAAGCGAGCTTCTTGTAATGATTTAGTGGCATATTTGAATTTCAGATGGGCTCCCTCCTGAGAGATGTTTTTGATGTATCACAAGTCCTGAGGTATATTTAAAGCTTGCCAGCTTTCTTCATTTCCTGTTGAAAAAATAAAATACAAAAAATTCAGTGTTAAACTCAAAAACATTCTATACTTTCTTCAACAACAGGTGCAATAGCATTGTGTATTAATATAGAATAACATGCATAAGTGTCCACCACAAAATGGGCTGTAAAGTCACCATTTTCATTTTTAAGATATTGGACATGCAAATTATCCTCAAAACAATGATATAT
Source organism: Amphiura filiformis (assembly GCF_039555335.1). NCBI lineage: Eukaryota > Metazoa > Echinodermata > Ophiuroidea > Amphilepidida > Amphiuridae > Amphiura > Amphiura filiformis. The sequence continues at coordinate 7,567,471 of NC_092630.1, read as the reverse complement.
TGGCTATATTGCTTGTTTAGGACAGTAGTACAAAATTAATAAATATGTTGAGAAATCCTTTGTTTTTGATTGTTCATTGAAAAGTTCAATGTACCATAAATAATTCAGAACTAGTACTGTCGACATTACAACCCTTTGTGGTGGATGGCCACATTATGCAGTTGGGTGCAGCCGTAACACCAGATGCACTTTAGTTTATGTCCATGGGCAAGAAAAACCATGTGTCTTTGGCCCCTGAACATGTGTAAAGCAAAACCTCCTTTGTAACTTATTCATAGTATTGTTTTAAACATGTTCAAGGGCGAAAGACACATAGGTTTTTCCTGCCCATGGATGGTAGGTGGTATATTATGTGACTGGCTCTTAAAGGGCGAGCAAAATACACACATACGTCACTACCAAACTTGAGGTGAACCAAATTATAGTGCACCTTAGTATCAATTGGTCACTGGTTCAAGCCTAGGCTTATTCACCTATTCCAAATTATGATATGCCATAGGCTTTGTGTTGTGATCATTTTGATCAGTGGTTTGTAACAAAGAAAGCGTGAGCCAGTTGACCTAGCAACGGTCATATTCTAGCGGGCACTAAGCCAGCGATTTTTATCTGTGGGCAGATGGAAATGACAACACAGTGACCTATGGGGCACTGTAATACATGCAATACATACAACTCACAAATTCAATGTTCCAATCAACTTAAAATAAGATTTCTTTAATGTATATCTATTGAAAATACCCTAAAAATATGCTAAAATCATGAAACGCTTCTTTTAAGTGTTATCGCTGTGGTCCTGGTTCTACTCTATACGTGGGCCACTTTGGCCATTCTTACCTCTATTATGGTCTCTCCCATCCTGGCAGGGGACATTGTAACAGCAACACCAGCTTCTTTCAGTGAATTAATCTTATCCATGGCCCCACCTTTACCGCCAGCGATAATGGCACCTGCATGTCCCATTCTCCTTCCTGGTGGCGCTGTTAAACCGGCGATAAATGATGCCACTGGCTTACGATCTGGACCCTGCAAATGACAAGAAAATGACTTGATGATAAGCAACATTGTATGGGAATTAATTTACTAATATTTCTTTTTAATATGGAGTAAAAACTTCATAACTTTATAAACAAGTATGCTAGACCTTTGGTGTTTTCAGTAAATGATAGCCTATTGTATGTTTAATGTACTAATTACAGTAACTCAATTTTCAAAAATGCCTCCTTTGGTCCCCATGGACCAAATCGTGTCACATATGGCCATGATTCCTTATAATCTGATGCCGTCTCTGTTTTATGTGTATGTGTGTAAAACTCTAAGTTGAGCTTTACAATTCTTTTTGGATTTAAGTCAAGTTGGAGTCTTCAGGCCATATTTTGAAGTTTTGCTTAAATAAAAGCAATTTATATCTGCAGAGTGATAGACTGATCTATGCTCTCATACCTTATCATTGTTCTTCATTGATTTTGGCAGCATAGTCAAAATTGAATATTCTTTATATTCTTGTACTGTAAAAACTAGATAGTTAGCATATGTGCTTACTTTCGAGTGCTTTTAAAACATGCAAACATGAAGTGCCACATCCACAAAAGTGTAAAGGATTTTAAGCAAGTCAAGTCATCGATACACATAGTTATATACGAACAAGTAAACCTGCAAATGTGTGTCTCAACCCCATTAGCTCAGTTGGTAAAGTGCCGGACTTTACACTTTCCAGCCCGACTGGCTGGGATCAATTTAGCTTGCTAAATAACTTACTGGTAACTTACATTGTTTCAATCCATCCGACTTGTACTCCAACCCCCCCGCCCCCAAAAATATAATGACAGGGTACACTCTTGCTTATGGACACTCACCATATTATTTTCTTTAAGAAACTTGGCAGCATTCTCCTCTGCTCCACCACCAATCTCACCAATAAGCACTATACCATGAGTTTCTGGATCCTTGAGGAAGACGTCAAGACAATCCACAAAGTTGGTTCCGTTGAATGGATCACCTCCAATACCTGCAGAATAAATAATATTGAAATATATTACTGTCCACATACTTCCATAACCGACACCCGCTTACACCACATTCATAAGTCTAAAACATAGGCCAATGAAAGTAGATCATTACTTTCCTGTTAGACGTCTTAAATATGGAAGGCAGCAACTTTTCATTATTTGGTCAAATTTAATTTTTTGCACTGTTTTGAAACACTGTACGCCAATAAAAGGATTAGGGATTAATCTAATGTGATAATCACAACCAGGCACATGTAGCTTCCACGAGTGCAGAGGCAGAGAGAGAGAGCCCATCCAGACACAGTGCACCTTAAGGGCACACAACTATGAATCAACTGGCGTAACTACCTCTTTCTCTCTTTTTTTTAAAAAAAAAAAAACAAGATCACTTTCCTCACAAGGAAGTGATGATAACACTATTAAACAACTACTACTAACAACTGACTTGCTGAAACCAATCTAACAGCTTATGTGAATGAAGACACTGTTGGTTAGAACACTCAAAATAGGCAATGAGCCAACAGAAAATAACATCAACAGTTTAAGCATGGAGGTATATAAATAAATGGAGAATGATCTAGCCAAGCATCTTTTGTACTACGTTGGTTATGACCAATTATTGTTGAATAGGCAATTTCAGGGGATATTGATTATGCTAAGCTGATTACATTGTTAAGTCTGTTTCACTGGTCATTTATTTCAATGGGGTGCTAAATGCAGTTACTTATAATGTTTATTGGAAAGTGCTCATGTTTCAGAAAATTTGATATCAAAATGTCATTTTCGCCAAAAAATTGCATTGAAATCAGTCTTTTGAATAAAATAAACACCCTATCTGTAGGCCTATATCTGTGGTCATATTGTGACCCCCTACATTTTGGTCATGATTCTTGACAAATTAAATTAGGCTATGACCCCCTATTTTCTTTCCAAAAAGTTATGACCCCCCCCCGTATAGGCCTATTTGGAACCCCCCTCCAAAGAAAATGATGGCCCCTAATAATATTAATAATCATTTAGGCCTAAATACTGATAATTATTTATTATAAAATGAGAAGTTTAATGATGATGAAAAGATTTTAGCTGAATTCCGCAGTACTTCCGGTAAATCTTACTCGCTCTTAACTCAATTGGCCCAAGTTGGCCCAACATAATTTTTTTTCACAATCGGAAGGTAAAAACGTTTTGCTTTCATTTGCACTATATTTGAACTCCCTCAGACCCCTTAAAAGCTTAATATATGAACATGAAAACTAAGTATATTTGTCAAGTTACGGCACAACTAGTGTAGAAAACAGTTTCATAACTTGAGAACAGAACATCCAAATTTCATCGGGTTTTCGCACAATCATACATTGAAACTATAAGCTATCAAAACCGGCGACTTTGAACAGCTAATTGACTAGCTGACGTCATTATACAGTCTCTTTTACAAGCCTTCCGCATGCGGGTCAATGTAGGGTCAATTCAGTATGAGGAAATTTTGGGAGTGACGATCAATGAACCATGGTAGAGTCTCATAACCATCGTGGAGATCAATAGCTTGGCTGAAGTGGCTAGTCATTCAAGTTTGGTGACTCATTGAATAGAGGTAATAGGATAATCTCCACTTAAGAGATTATAATTCTGGCGATCATTCTCCATTTATTTATATACCTCCATGGTTTAAGAGTCTTTTTGTCTGCAATGACAAACTGACATTCAACATGAATGTAAAATGGTTCAAAGTTCAATGAAGTAAACGTCAGTTCCAGAGTTTTCTTTTAGAATTCCAAATGACATCGTAAATCAGTTCAAAGTTCAATGAAGTGACCATAGGAGGACACGGTGATGGATTAAAATGTCATAGTACACAGTGACCTGTCCATTTAGTTTAACACATAGTCTTTCAGGTGCTCAGGAAGTTTGTGAGGGCGCGCGGAACGCCTTTGTGTGAGCAATGGTGGCATGATCTCAGGGCCAACCATACTAGCTTGGGGGATACTTTCACTAACCTCACTGCTGTTACCGGTACATGGATTAGAATGGGCAACCAAAACGGAGGTATTGCTGGAGCTATGACCGCTATCGCGCAAGGGATCGCGAGGATCTGACTCAGAACTGGGGCGCGAGCGATTAGCATTCCTGGGCAGGGGGTCACAAGTAGCAGGTGTGGACAACTCGACAGGTATGAAAGGAGGCTCTGGAGGAGTACATTCAGGGACCACTTCAACAAACTCGGAATCCTCGGTGGGTGGAGACGACTTGGGAAAGGGACGAGAATCCAGGTCAGGATAATACTTGACCTTAAAGCACTCAGATTTCTTGATACGATAAGAAGTATTCCGAAGCTGAGAACCCACAAATTTGCGGATGTTGCACCATGGGCCTTCGATAGTAGTGACTAAGTAGCGATCTCTAGCATGAGATTTCTTGCGATCTGAGTAGAGGTAGACAAGATCACCAACCTCCAACTCTGCTGCTGGGGAGGCAGAGGCTAATGGGGCCTTTGAATGAGCACTGTGTGGGTGGTTGGCTTTTCGCAAGGCATGCTGGGCCTGAATCATTTGACAATCAGTGAAAGGAACCTGCTCATTGGTAAACTGGTCTCGCTGAAACCACATCTCACGGGCTGAAAGACCGCGGGATCTGATGCGAGTATTAAGGGCTGCAGTAGCAATGGCAAGTGATAATGCTGTAGCCGGACCACCTGTAGAATCTTGTCTGAGCAACTCATCTTCAAGCTCACGAATGGCTTTCTCAGCAACAGGATTCTTGTTATTATTTTTAATACGACCGATCTCAACCGATAGATGGTAACGTGTGAGAAGTTTGTCATTGGCGAGTCAAACAAACCCTGTTGCTGGGTCAGTACGAATGACTGCAGGGGGGCCATCAAGTGGACGAAGTTCAATGCACAATTGAATCAGGGCATCACGCAATGTGCCATGTTGTTCATTCTCGACAATGCAAGAAGCTGTGTAGGACGTTGAGGTTTCGCGCTGCACAAGGACAAGCTGGCGGCTACGCTTCAGGATATCAGCTGCAAAAGAAATGCCAACTGCATCGGGAGGGTCACTTGAGGACTGCTCGATCAATGCCTTAGGGGCATTGGACAGAGAAGCACACTGGTGACAAGTTGATGTCACTTGATCAATAGCCTTGTCCATATCAAGAGCATAAAAGTAACGCTGGGTCACCAAACTGAGCTGATGTTTGGAGGGATGGTCAAGTTGGATGTGCAGGGCAGTGAGAAGACCATTTAAGACCTGTCTGGGAACAACAATACAATCGCGAGTTGGGGACAATGGTTGATCACGACGAACAACAAGTAGGCCATCTCTAGCGATAGATGCAACCTGCAGATAGCGCTTCACATCTTTGACAGAAGTAGCTTTCTTTGAAGGGCGAGTGCCCTGAACTAGTGCTGTAATCGATAAGCTTTCTGGGTATCGATATGTCGGGAGGCAAACATCCGACATGTCGATACTATTATCGATACTCACGCAGTTTGAAACACGGATTTGAGTTTACCAATTTTATTATCAGTAAGTTCCAGAAACAAGTTAACAACAAGTGTATTGAAGCCTAACAGCTAGAACTACATGGATCATGCATCAAACAAACGAAAGTGGTATTGCAAATCCGCAATTTGAGATAATCTAAGCATGTGTGCCATGTCGTTTGTGTATCGATACTGACATTGAGTGTTCCGACATGTCGGAAGTCTATGTATTTTCCGACTATCGATACTTACGACAATCGATTACAGCACTACCCTGAACTAGATGAGCATGTGTTCGTCGCAGATCCGGGCATTCCTGTTGAATAGCATGCCAGGCTGCTTTGCTGGCAAAGGGGAGCTTAGCTTTCACGGACAGAATGTCATGTGCGGAAACACGAAGGACAGTTGCTTCCTCTTCACGTTTGATAAAGGAGCATATTTGACAAGTGGGCTCAGTGCAGTCAGGGGCATTACGACTAGCAAAGTCTGAGGGGTGTTAGCTGATCCTGCAAGATGACGAACAGATGCTTGGAAGCGACTGACAGTGGAGAGGAATGTGGACACCGAGGACTGGCTGAAAACTCACCCGGCAGAGCTTTTCATATGCCTGAACACAAGGTTTGCTGTCAGTGAGGATACATGTCTTGTGTTTGGACTGAATAACATAGGGACTGAAGTGCTTGGTGGAGGCAGAAATAGACAGCGCCTCAATTTCACAGGGTAACCATGTTGGCTGTCGATCACGCAATTTAGCACTGAAGAACCCGGCGAGGAAGAGTTTGTCATTGCGGGGAATATACAATGTCGACCCAATGCTATGTTTCTTCACGGATCCATCAGTAATGATCCAAAGCTGATCATTGGGATGGGGAAGTGTGACTGCCCTAGCGGAAGACAGTGCTTCTTGAGCCTTGTGAAAAGCAGTATGCAGACTATCAGACCATGTAAGCTCTTCAGTTGATTGGTGCCCTGCAATAGCATCATCTAATGGGGCTACCAGACTGGCACAATTCTGAATGACACGGGCCAGAACCTTGTATGCACCGATGAAGGACCGCATGCCACCAACTTTGCTTGGAGGCGAGCAGCTGGAAAGTGTGGCGATGCTATGGGGGCTAGCACAAAGGGTTCCATTTGACCAAATCCAACCCAGAATTACTGTCTTTTGGGGGCAAATGACTGTTTTGGAAGCAGAAAGACGTAACCCAGACTTTGACAAAGCTTGCAAAACTTGACGCCAATTCTCAACAAGTTCATCCACAGTATTACCACCACAGTACAAGTCATCAGCGAGTTTCGCTACGACACCTTTCTCTAAGAGGTCACCAAGGACACGACACATCAGTTCCTCAAGGGCTGTTTCAGAACCTGGCATACCCATGGCACACCGTGTATACACACGCACCCACTAAAGGGGTTGCAACACCACAGTATTTCATGGACTCATGGGATAAAGGGATTTGGTAGAAAGCACTAGTCAAGTCAGTGGCAATCAAATACTTCCATTTGGCAATTGAACGCAATGTTGAGTCCACATTGGGCATTAGAGAGGGTTGTGGCTTGCTATATCTACCGACATCAGCAAATGCAGTAACTAGACAAAAGCCTCCATTAGGCTTCTTGACAAGAAAGGACGGGTTAAGGTATTCGACACACACACCGACATCTTCAGGTCTAGCAAAGACGCCTGCTTTTTCAAGCTGATCAAACTTTGATTGCAACTCTTGGAGTTTATCCTGTGCATACAATGGGAGACAACCTTTGCGTTGGGGGGGTTGGACCGGTCCCATATTAACCACAGATTTGAAAGGGCCGACAGCACCATTGTAACCTGGGAAACTAGGGTCAAAAACCTCATCGTACTCATCGAGAAGACTGCGGAAGTTGGATTGCTCACAAGTGCCAAGTATACCATCTGGGTCAAGGGCAACAACAGCTGAGTAGTTAACCGGTGAACTGGGCTTTGGGACATTGACTGATGCTGCTGCAGCAGTGTGTGATGGCTTAGAAGTTAGTGATGGTGAATAAACAGTGTGTATCTGGCCAAGATGTTCATGCTTTCTGATGACAAGTGGCACACCAGTATTGTTGGGAATGCGAACCCTGCCTGCAATACTTGTGATTACATCAGGCTTGGGCCAGGCTTGTTTGGGCGGTAGGAACTTACCGAGCGGGGTATCAACACGGGCTCAATGGCAAAAGTAGCATCTGATTCAACGATGTCTGCAGGAGATTTACCTCAACGTATGAGCCTGGCCATATGGTAGTGTTTTGAGAAGGTCCACGAAGTATATGGGCACGACGAACAGTGTGCTGGGATTTGGGGCTCTTGTTGGCGCCATAAGTGATAATTGTACCATCTTTCAAGATGATTTGGTTCTTAGCAGGGCAAATTGCGACATCATTGCATTTCATGAAGGGAATACCTGCAAGGATTTCTTCGTCAAGGTCTCTAACAACTAGACCTTTAAAGACAAAGGAGTGTCTGTCACGAGTAAAAGTGAAGGTTGTTTCCCCAACTACCTTAAGAGGGGATGACCCATCAGCTTGACGGGCAGACTGCGAACTCTGATGAGTGGGGCATCCTAATCGTTGGACAGTGTTTTCGCGAATGAGATTACCAGTGGATCCACTGTCAATGATGATGCGGACCGCATGGTGCTTGTGGAATGCATCTACATAAGGAGACTGATCAACATGAATTCGCAGCGCTGTCTGAACATTGGGCTGCGCACTAAGGTCAGATTGGTCAACAAAGGCACATGCTAAATCTGAGTCGCTGTCACAATCATCAAGGATGTTAAGCTGACGAGCACGGGCCAGGTATTTTCTGTCCTTTTCAGGGAGGTACGAGCACTCGCTTAAGAAATGCGCATGGTCATGCCGACCAGCTTGCTCACACAGAGGGCAGGATTTACCAAATGATTTCTTAGCTTTCAATTTAGGCATCGGTCTCACGCTGACTACTAGTCGCATGCTGCGAGCAGCATCGTTTGAGCTCAGCTCATCCAGGAGCGAATCCAGAGCTTGAGAAATTTCGGCTTTGATAGAAGCCAAGGTGCAGGATCTTAGCTCTGTACGTGCGTCGCTGCTTTACTAATCGGGGCAGCTCAGGGTTTATAAGACGCAACCACGTTAACACTACAAAGTTTTCTAGTGTAGGCGTAATCTCCTCATCTTCATCGATGACTTGGTCATGGTGACTGATGCCACCTCCTTCACGCATGAGGTTGTCTTCGGTGAATGCTACTAGACGCTGGTACAAGTCCTCTGGGCGTTCATCAAGGCCAAGGCTAATATTGTTGAACTCCAGGAAGTGGCCACCTGTTGTTTGGAAGCCAAAATGGAGACGGATGGCTTGCCATATCTTGTTCAGGCTGGTGCAGTTTTTGAGTATTGTATTTCGTGAGATAATTGGACAATAGTTGGCTATTTGTCCAAGCATAAGCTCAATGCAGCATTTTTCTGGACTGCTGTTTTCCTTTGGGCTTCCTGTATGTCCTCACCATCGTTAGTGAGACCTCGAAGAGGGAAGTTTTGACTTTTTGACCCATACCGCTCCTTCAACAAAGTAGGGAGGAAAGCTTGGGTCTAATGACAGTGTATACTGGAGGTTATGTTTCCAGCTTTCAAATGAGTTTATTGTTTCGTTCTTTGTTAAAGGCCATTGCTTGGCGCACGATGTGTTGTGGCCATTGCTGATTGTTTTTACACTCGTGTATGTGAACCAGAATAAAGCTAATATGCAGCCTTGCAGGCTTAAGCTTACTGTTTTAAGCTTACTGGTCGCTCACAGTCTTGTGAAAGATCACACATTTAGGGTTCAAGATGACCACCAATTTTGTCAGGAAGGTCAGCTGAGAGACTTCAGAGATGACTGGTTTCGAATCCCACCGCTGCCACCACGCCAATAAAAGGATTAGGGATTAATCTAATGTGATAATCACAACCAGGCACATGTAGCTTCCACGAGTGCAGAGGCAGAGAGAGAGAGAGCCCATCCAGGCTCAGTGCACCTTAAGGGCACACAACTATGAATCAACTGGCGGTAAGAAAATTGTGCATTTTGTCCTAAAACAATTTGAAAAAGAGTTTGGCTATAATTGTGTGTAAGAAATACACACACTTTGTAAATTTAAATTTAAATTTGAAGAAATCAAAGAGGAAATGCTTACAATTTCAATATTTACCATATACCATACACCTACTAAAATCAGACAAATGAGAGCAGTCTTTATTACTATTTTGATTATGATATTCCTTGGTAAAATTGGAGTTTTGGTAAAATTTGAGTGCATGGCAAACATTCAACTTTCACAAGCTGTTATTATCTAGAATAAAACAAGAATGGAGTTGAGTGGTTGCTACATATGAGGTAGGATGTCTCCCTTCCCACTTATATGACATCATATAGAGTATCGTGGCTTCACCCAAAATTGAGGATTGCCCGTCATTTGAATCAAATTAGCCATCAAAATTTGACACTGCAAACATTATAAGCACCCTACTTGGTACTAGCATGCTTAATCACCTTGACTCAGATAGCCATTCCAAATACAATGGATTTTAAGGTCAATGTACAACCAGTGTGAGTGAGTTTTCACTGTCAGAGCCCTGACTTTACCGACGCTTAGTTGTCTTTCATACTTACCTACACACAGAGTCTGTCCTAACCCAGCAGCGGTAGCTTGTGCCACAGCTTCATATGTTAATGAACCAGACATAGAGACAATTCCTATGTTGCCTTTCATACTCACCTACACACAGAGTCTGTCCTAACCCAACAGCGGTAGTTTGTGCCACAGCTTCATATGTTAATGTACCAGACCTAGAGACGATTCCTATGTTGCCTTTCCTGTGGATGTGCCCTGGCATGATTCCTATCTTGCATTGATCCGGCTGGAAAACAACAGAATTCATACGATTAAATCAAACTTCTTGTGAAACCAAAGTAAGTGAAAAATAACCACACGCAAATCTTCCAAATTGTACAATTTACGGAATTAAGTGCACCATAACGCTAAGTGTGTGAAATGTAGTTTTATTCCTGTCAAATTAGCCACTAACTATCCAAAATTGCAAAATAAATGCAGATTTTGGCGATTTTTTGGGTCAATTCAATTAAAAAACAAAACCAAAAAAAACACGACCAACCGACAGACTAGAAAGATCTGTTAACCCTTTTTTTTTCATCCCTTAATTTAATGACAAAACATTCGATCATGTACAGTGGAAATGGGTGCGTCTTGTAAAGAATTCACGTAATTTGATTGGTTTTCTGGTGTATAATATCTCACAATAGTTGATAGTGATATTAGTCAGGGCGCGCGCCGCCACGCAACGGCAGCACGCTTGCTGCTCCTCAATGATCGCGTGATAATGCGTTCGCGTGCGAGAACTGCGCCGGCATCCACTACTCAAAATATTGGCCAGCCCATCCATTATGACACGATATTGGATAGGCAAAAGACAAAATCCTATCTTTTATTCTCTAACTCTTAGTCAGTGGCTATAATTTAGCTTGTAAGTGCTAAATTTCATTGGTTCCTGGATGTCGTGCATTACACTACCTGCGCTGTCATACCAGTATTATAGGTTAGCAATGGGCTATTTCAGTTGAACTCCATACACCCTCTATGAAAGACATCACTTTAATCTTCCACACAGGGAGTGTAAATTTCAAATGGGATTAATACAATGGGCAGTCCATTTGATATCTACACCCCCTGTGTGGGAGATTACAGTTACATCTTCCAAAGTGGGTATATGGATTTCAATTGGAATACCCCATTGTCATAGTGAATATATGGATTTCAATTTCAATAACCCATTGCAAGTATTTGGTCATTTGATTGCTTTGTTTTCCTTGAATGTGATTTTTGGATATTGTTTCTTTGCTTGTGATGTAGAATAATACATAACTAAACTATACTCAGGGTTCCTGCACCTTGAAGCCTTTAATTCAAGGACTTTCAAGGTCCAAAAACATGATTTTCAAGGACTTACCACAACACAAAAAGCTGTGTATTAACGAAAGTTAGAGATCCTCTCCACTCCCCAAATTTTGTCAAAATTATACTTCAGGTAAAATTCCAATTTTCAAGGACTTTCAAGGACCTTGTGCAAATTTCCAGGACTTTCAAGGCCTTGAACTTGTGTTTTCAAATTCAAGGACTTTCAAGGACCATGGGAACCCTGTATAATACTATACACATGTAGACTTACAGCAATGATTCCCGGACAATTGGGTCCGACTAGTCTGGTCTTGCTTTGCCCAATCAAACGTTGCTTTACTTTGACCATGTCTTGCTGTGGTATTCCTTCTGTGATACATACTACTAGACCTATCTCAGCGTCCATTGCTTCCATTATAGCACGGGCTGCGAATGGGGCTGGTACGTAGATTACAGATGCATCGCAATTAGTGGCTGCCTTGGCCTAATAGCAAAACAAAAAATGGGAAACACTTGTTTGGTTAATGTTCAATGTAGCTACTGAAGAACTTTTTATCCCAAGGTTTTACTAGAGAGTCAAGATGTCATGTACTAGTAGTCCTGTGTGTAACGCCATGGGAATTCTGCTATGCTGGACTGTTAGGCATGGGACTAAAATAGTGTACCTCCAGTATTATTTTTTCTAAGGTGAGGGCCAAATGGAATGATAATCTGGGCCTTCAAGAATGTGTGTGCAATGAAAGTTTTCCTGAAGAAGTTAATGAAGTATATATTGGTCACTTTGTTTAAGAACGGTCGGAGGGGGGCATGACCTAGTGGTATTTGTACGCAGATATTGTGACAAATAAAGCAAACACAAATGTGAAATGGTATGGTTCTATAAGGAGATCTCAATGCTTGGTATAAGGGGTGTTATTTCTATCCTATGTCCATGATTTTTTTCAAGCAGGGGAAAATGCCCAATCTTTCATTTTGAAATATTACTGGCCTCAACTCAAGAATCACAACACCTATGAAAATATAAATTTATGCGACAAATGGCTTCATTGACTGATTTCCAAAACATGTATGATCAATCAATGAATATTAAGATGTACACTGTAGATTTTAGTAAAATGGATAAAAGTTTACAAATATGGTCACCTGACATCCCACTTGCCTTTATTGATTAAAATAACATAACTTATGGCAATTAAGGGTCATATGTTCCAGTTATTTAATAGACTACTCCGTAGTCCACTTGCCCATTGTCATGAATGTGCATACTTTGGATATTGCATTTAAGCTTAAAACTCCGATTTAAATAATTTGTGCACAATTGATAGATTTTCACAACTGATCATCTTTTCAGTCACCGCACTCCCTCTGTATGTTAGCTTCCCAAGTGGACTACTGACTTTGCCTTGAGAGTTAGGCCAATTTCTGGCCTAACTAAAATTGGTGATGATGTAATGCATCTTTAAAAATGAATCTGGCTTGTGATTGGTCGCCCAGATCTCGTTATTGTTTAAATCCTCCCGACGCGTACTGGTACCATTATAACTATACATGGTGCACAACTATCTAGGAATGCGGCGCTTTTGTGCTGGTGGATTAACGTATGCATCTAGCGCGTATTGTACCACCATGCTTAGTCTTGTGGTTAGATTTTATTGATAAACAAGTATGATTGACAGTGTGTGAGTCCCGGGTAAAGTTCTGCTTAAAAGTGAAAGTCCATAGTCGATTTTAAATCGTAATAAACTGGCAGATTCTAAAATTAGAATTGTTCAGTATTGGAGTGCCATTACAGTTATGCCATTATGATATGTTGCATGCATTCAATAATATAAGCCTACATATACTTTACTTTTACTGTCACAAATATAATTATATAAACTTTTTCATAACCATTTTATACTAGTATTTTGATGTAATAAATATCAGTATAAATTCGAGTTCAACTGAATGCATTCATCATGATTAATAACGTATTTTTTATTTATCAAAAATCGACTATGGCATAGTCTAGTTATTCAATAACTTTTGATGCGGATTGATTGCGGATACAGTAAACCTTAAGAACAGTCATTCAGTCAATAGGCTAAAATACACTTACCTCGGCACAATTGTCAAATACTGGTAGACCACATGATGTTTGACCTGATTTACCAGGGGTTACACCCCAACCATATTGGTACCATATTCAATAGCTTGTGTGGTGTGAAATGCACCCTGTTCAATTGAAAGAAGTGGGAAGAGAAAATAACAATTTATTTCCTGCTGATGTACAAACCAAATAAAAATAAAACAAAGGCGATATTTCAGATGGCATAGTCATTCCATAATGCATTTAGAACCCAAAGGGATACCCACAGCTCTCCAATGGATTACCCTATTTAAAACTCAATTCACAGCCCAATTATGCACAGGAGAATCTGACTGCAGTTTATACTCAAGCATCAGTATGCACAATATACCAAGAAGGGCCTCAGACTTGTTGAAACTCAGGAGAATCAAAGTCGATTCTCTTCACCCAATTCTGCAAAATTCAATTGATTTGCGCACATCAGGAGCGCATAGCCCGAAATCATAACGGCTGGGGTCCATCCAGGGCCCGCCTAAGGGCCCTAGAAGCTCTGGGATTCTAGATGATCTCTGGTGCAATCTAAGCCTTCTTAGAGCTTCTTTTTCATATAATTTACAAACAACATTTCAGAAATATCAGGCTTTGTCTTTTGAAATTTCCAGGAATGCTAAAAACGTACTACTAAAAAAAAAAGAAAAAAGATATTGCTATTTCAAAGCTGGATAAAGTTGTACATTTTAATTACTGTTGCTTCTATTAAACAGCCAGGGTACACATTGAATTAGTATGCATTGCTAGTTGTTCAATAGATTTTTTCCCCGCGAATCCATGCGGCAATTTGCGTCCAAATTGTGCTCCTGCCAAGTTATTGAAATTCATCACCAATAAACCAATTGACCCATCATAACTTTCTTATAAATTTATCAATTGCACACATGCAGACTTTAACTAGTTTATTACCTGCTTTCCTGTGATGCCTTGACATATCACCCGTGTCTCCTTATTAATACATAGATTGGATCTTGAGGCCGTGTAACAGCTCCTAGCACCAACCTGTTGGACTGTAACAGAAAATCAAACATACCATAATATTGCATTAAAGTTTGATGCTTAGAATTATAATCATATGTCTTCTACCTTACATGGCAGCCCATCACCCAAACATAACTATAACAAGATTTTATGTAAAAGTGCTTCACAAGTTTGGATATTAGAAACAATGTGTATTGTAATGCACGAATGATCCACATGGTACACAACCCTTCAATGTTTCTTCATACCATCTTAAAAATAAAATTTTGATATCATATCATATATGGTCATGTTTTTTTATACTGGGACCCTAAAAAAGGTGGTGCTGTCACATTTGCTAATAAATCATTTTGTCTACTTATTCCTATATTTTTGCTAAAATTCATCATGAACAAATGGTTTTGGTCTTATTTTGAAGATAAATTATTAATCTAATGAATTAATAACAAATACAATTAAACAAATGTATTAATTAATTACAACAGCTTAATTAGTCAGGGTGGTGCGGAAGTGGAGGAGCGGAGCGGAGGAGCTCTGTGTAATTCCAATGTTTATTAATAAAATGTACGGTATGCACTTTGTTGCCTAGTAGAAGTAAAAATGCATTTGCATAATGTTAATCTTATTTTTTTTTAACTTTCTATAACTATAATAGCCTAGTTAATCTTAATAAACTTAGTAATTAAGGATTTAACAAGCTTTTAATTAATGCAGTGGAATGTGTGTCATGCAATACAATATTCAATAGGCTTTAAATTTTGCATGCATGCATATGAAATACATTTCAATATTGTTTTATCTTTGAAATATAAAATAAATCTTCAGCAAAATTTTAGACTGTCCAAAATAGGCAAATCTTGCTCAAAAAGACAAAAGATACAGTAATTGACTCATCAAAATAACTTTCATCCAAATTTCAACATTTAAAACTGAATAAATAACCTCTGGTGCAAAAAATCTGACCGAAAAATGATAGCAAAGCACTCTCATGCTCTAGCATCGAATGCGTAACTATTGTGTGCAAATTTGAAGCTAGACCGCTAGTAGAGATAGAGTTCTCGAGACGAGTAATTCTGACCTCTCAACTTTAATACTCAACATTACTAGGGAGTCCGGCACTTTTTGCCTTTTTTAAGCGAACCTCATCAAGTTTGGTATCACTGGAAAGAGAATTTAAAGAGAAAACCAACAGTCTTTAAATCAGCTCAGTAGCTTGAAGTATAGTGAAGTTATGCTCAATTAAAGTTGTGTGCGTACAGGTTTTGTGTCTGTCGCTGCGACCAACTGGAATGTGTGCAACGAAGTCCCTATTATGTTGATTACTGTCTCAAAATTAATTTGAAATCTAATAAAATTTGGAAAGGGAGTTAAAAAAGACAACTAGTATTGTAATATCATATTGACAATTATTGAATAAAAAAGTAACAACATATGATTACATAGTATGAAGTGCAGTTGTGTGTGTTTTATTTTTTCTCAAGTCACCCCAAACTTGGCCTATCGGGAAAAAATAAACATTTTTATAACAAGTTTAGAACAGAGATTCTTCTTATACTGGAGTTGATTAAAAGTAGTAACATAAATAATATCAATTCATTGAAGTGGTTTTTTTCTCATATTTCTCTGAAGCCCTCATGCAAAATGTTCTTGTCTTTAGTTTATGAAGCTCATCTGACACTGCACTACTCAACTTCAGAATTGAAAAAAAAAATACAAAGGAAGTGACAAAAAATTAAAAAATATTACACAGATTCTTTAAGTATCATAGAAATGATTAAAAGTAGTAACAAAAATAATATCACTTGTATTAAGTGTGCTTTCTTCATTTTTATCCTTGCCCTCAAGACCCGATAATGCGCTACATCTACCACCCGGCGTCAACCCGACAAGGCACATGGCATGCACCGCTAACACACCGCTACACTCCCCGTACTTCGCATGTTACCACAGTACCTCCCTGTACAAAATCATGGTTCGCATTTTACCGCAACCTCCGATTGCTCTGCAACTTGGCCAACTTCTTCTTGAAAGTCTATAATTTAATCTAATACCAGTTTCATATAGGTTTCATGGACTCTTTATAACCGAATTATAAGGCTTTTGACAAGAAAAATCGGGAAAAATTACCTTGATTTTGGTGCCTCAGAAATTGCTTTTGACTACCGTTCATGCTTTATCAACGGGCATTTGTTTACTATTCCCGGATGGGGAATTCTTTTGTCTATCCCATAATAATCTCAGATTTTGGACTAGGTCAGGGGTTAATGAGATGTGATCCAAAAACTCCGTCACATCCGGAAGCTCATGTGACAAGATGGCGACGAATGCATCTACTGCTAATCTGTTGCTCTGAAGGTACACCGTATTTATCGCATTGATCTAGGATTATACAGACTTTTTTGGATAAAACTTACCTCATATCAGTTTTACATCATACAGTTAGAAAGATTAATCTTTAATCTCTTCGAATCATAATTTATTTTTCCATTTGAACATAAAAATCATGTTTAAAACATACGACAATTCTTGCGTGTTTTACGTGCTTCCAGATACAAATTCGGAAATCGGGAAACTACTGGACTCCCTGGCCTAACATTACAACAACAAGCAAATCTTGCCTGGACGGAGTTTTCGACACACAGCACTCTAGCTCAAATACAGTAAGAAAATGTCTGATTGTAAATGTAAACCTGTAATTTCAAAATAGAGTATCTCGAGCTATGTCTTGGTGCGGTCTAAAAGAAAAGATCGCTCTTCTTTGCTTTGGCATGTTCATGTTGCAAGTCTGCCGAATTCAACATACTTCGCCATGTTCGTGAAAATTAGGCCACGTTTAAATATTGTTTTACGGGTGTCTGTAACGCGATCGCTTAATTTAATGCGCATAAATCGCATGAGTATAACCATATCTACATCTTAATTCTTTAATAAAGCACATTTGGGAGCTAATATTCGCTAAAACTTACTAAAATTTCTGCCCACTATTCTTGCAGCCAACGCCATTTTTATTGCAAAGAGAGAACGAAAGCACGCCCCCTACCGGTGACCCATATTTTCATCAACAAAAAGCAAGCAAGAAAAATCTGTGTGGCTCAGATAATTGCACAAAAATAACCAGGTGAATAGCGTTAATATATTTCACTTTGTCAATCAATGGCAGCGTTCAACGTGAGTGGAGACAAGCATCTTGTTGATGAGCTCCAGCAATCTTTCCAGGTATGTGTGTGAATTGTTCATTTTAGTGTTGTAAGCTTACATACTATTACTAGGTACAGTATGCCCACATTCATTGCTTATTACAGAGGGCCTCATTCAAGTCCTACTTGTGACCACAGAAATGGCTTAACTGTGTAATCCCCATAGGAAAACACAAAAATTTGAAATTTAGACGCCAGAAACCTTACGTAGAAAGATGAAAAGTGTCAATTGGTATACCTTGATACAGAAGTTATCATACAGTGATAGTAATTTTTTTTCAAATAAAATCGCTTTTCTGTAAAATGGATTGCCGTACTGAAAAATGTTGCATGTACTTGCTTGTTTGCACAGTAATTCATTGTAAGGTACCGTCAATGATGGTCACAGAACTTGGAAAAATACATTTGCCCATAACTTCGCTAATTTTTGTCCTACAGACATGGTTGACCCCTCATTTTTTAAGTTATATCTTTCTAAACAAAACAATTTCAATGTGAAATCAGGCCGTTGCAACTCATATGCTAGCGCAATACAAAAAGGTGGCGACAGCGTCGGCTTTCCTGTGTATTACCCTGCACTAACATGGCGTCAATGGCGTCTCCCAGGCGGGCCATTTTGGAAAAGTAAAGAAAAATGCTGCTGCAACCACGATAGTACTAAAAGCTACGTTAAAAAAAATATGCGTAGTGCTGTGGAGACTTACTTTAACATGACGTCACGAATATGCTAATTAAAGAAAAATGCTGCTGCCATCTACGCCCACATGTTGCAAGCGTGACGATCGCCTGGCCTCACGTCGACGAACGGAGTTTCAATTCCATCGCACTACGTGCTCTATATACTTATTCCATGGTGAAATATCATACTTGAAAATTTAATGATCATCTAGCTTACAGTAGACAACATACATATGTACATCTACATGTAAACATGATAAAATTTTCATGTATATCATTGTATGTAGCTGACCAGTTGCAAAATTCATCAGCAAAGACATGTTGCATAATCAGGCCTTATCAATATTAAGCATGCCTGGACCAGGAGCTAAAATGAGCTTCTGGTCCCAAAGATGGCTCCTGGTCCTATAGTTTGTTGTGTAAAATATTGGACATACCAGGAGCCAAAACTTATGGCAACCTAGTGCCGTACTATTACGGCTTATGCTGCCTTTCGTATTCGCAGAGGAGGACAATTTCGACCTCCTCGTTTGTTTACAAACAAAGAGGTAGACAAAGGGCCTGCCAAAACTGTTCCGCTCGTCCAAATACTCAAGTATTTGTGGATGGTCCACAATAGAGTGATTCATGCAACATGAATAGGGGATTAAAAAACTGTGAAGTAGGACCATGTGCTTCTTTTGTCCAATTTGGCATCAAGATTTCGAATGGAAACAGTTCAGACCTAGAACACGATCATGTCAGAAATTAATATTTTGTTCTGGGTCTCATTATATATTAATTATTCGGACTAAATGGCAACCATGGGGTAAAAAAAGCCTGGGTGCCTGGTTAAAGCCTTGTGCATAATATTTTGCAGATTTCATTATACAAATTAAGTGTATTATTTTCCTCAAGGCCCTACATGTATGCACATGCTTGATCCAGGCCACTATTAAACTGAAGATTTTTGCTGAACCATGAAATGGTATCAGCCTATAGGAGTGAATGTTACTTACTAGCTTACTTACTAGCTTACTTACTAGCTTACTAACTGACTAACCATTTGGTCTGAAATGGACATATCTCTAAATGCCACGAAGGTATGACCCCATGAGTGGCGTCATATGAAAGAGGAAAACATAAAGAATATAATAAAAATATTTCCAAACGTCGCGAAGGTCATCCAGGGGTCAAAGGGGTCAAAAAAGGTCATTTTAACCGAAAATGGTCCGATTGAGCTTAAATTTAAATGCAATGATCCTTATGACATTCTAAACATTTAAAAAATATTTTAAAATTCATTTAAGGTCATTAAAGGGTCATAAAGGGGTCAAAGGTCAAGTTTTTCAAAATGCTCTAATTGAGCTGAAATTTATATGCAATGATCCTTATGACATTCTAAACATTTTAAAAACATTTTAAGATTCATTTCAGTTCATTAAGGGGTCAAAAAGGGGTCAAAGGTCAAGTTTTCCAAAATGCTCTGATTGGGCTGAAATTTAAACGCAATGATCCTTATGACATTCTCAACATGTTGAAAATATTTTAAAATTCATTGAAGGTCATTAAGGGGCAATAAAGGGGTCAAAGGTCAAGTTTTCAAAATGCTTCAATTCAGCTGAAATTTAAATGCAATGATCCTTATGACATTTTTAACATGTTTTAAATATTTTAAAATTCATTTAAGGTCATTAAGGGGGTCATACAGAGTTCAAAAGTCAAGTTTTCAAAATGCCAGCTTACGGCAATTAATGAAACAGTCTTATTAAAATTAATACTATCCTGCACAGTGCACAGTATTGCTGCTTGATCAGATCGTCACAGTCATCCGCCTAACTTACCTCGTGCCCTTGCAAAGGGCACAGTTGCTCTAGTTTATTTTATATTCTTTACTTTTCTCTTTCATTAACACCACTCGGGTCATACCTTCGTAGCATTTCGAGATTATGTCCATTACAGACTCAGGGTGACAGTGGTATAGGCCTACCACAATATAGGCCTACTGCCGAAGCCACATGGTTCAGCTATGGTGCGGTTATCGCTCTAGTTAGAGGATAAGAGCCATGGCCAGGGGTCGAAATACAAAATAAAACTTAAATGCATAACTCTGATTTTGTCTACATGGATCGAATCCATGGGTTCCTACAGTCACCCATGGAAAACAGGGTACTGAAAAACAGTACAGAATGTCCATATGGGTCATGAGTTGGTTTGTTTACATTGCAGCAATTCCATCAGAATAGTCAATTCAGATTCCAAACAGATAAAACTTACCTCATATCAGTTTTACATGTAGTTGCCCTTAATAA
This sequence comes from Amphiura filiformis, assembly GCF_039555335.1. NCBI lineage: Eukaryota > Metazoa > Echinodermata > Ophiuroidea > Amphilepidida > Amphiuridae > Amphiura > Amphiura filiformis. The sequence goes on along the minus strand of NC_092630.1, from coordinate 7,546,761 downwards.
CTCCAAATTGACATGACATTGAATTCTATTTGCTCAATTTCATACCAAAATCAAGGAAAACTTGGTTTTGTTATTGCAAAATAACATGGAAAACACACAGGTTAGATCTGGGCACTTGAGGTAATCACTATTGGTAATCAATATTGGTACTTGAATTGCCTGACTCAGTGACTTTCTGCTCATTGTAAGACTCATATAGTGTTGTAAACTTCATTGCATTTAACATTAAGATGCCAACTGATATCCTTTGTATTTGAGTTGTTAAATTTCTGTCATTGATGTAAACATTTAAAAAAAATGTCAACAAAACATGCTACTGCAGAACTCTATGCCTGTGTGTGTGTGTCTAAGTCCGATCTGAGGGCTGACACACATTCGATGGGTGTAGATTTTGTCCTCAAATTTGGCTGATTTCACTAAATTCTACATGCACAGAGTCACAAAGTTATACATGCATCTATGCATGTAAGGTATGCATGTGGTATTTCGAACACTGATAAGAGCTTGGCTAGTATCTCAATTTCAATGTCAAATCGCATTAGAATCGGTGAAGAAAAATTCTGAAGAAAACATTGATTAACTAGAGCGATAACCGCACCATAGCTGAACCATGTGGCTTTGGCAGTATATTGTGGTAGGCCTACAGTATTATACCACTGTCACCCGGAGTCTGTCATGGACATAATCTCGAAATGCTACGAAGGTATGACTGGCCGATTCATTGCCGTTTTAAATATACCTTGGTCGTGGAAAGCTGGCATTTTGAAAACTTGAATTTTGACCTCTGTATGACCCCCTTAATGACCTTAAATGAATTTTAAAATATTTAAAACTTGTTAAGAATGTCATAAGGATCATTGCATTTACATTTCAGCTCAATTGAAGCATTTTGAAAACTTGACCTTTGACCCCTTTATTGCCCCTTAATGACCTTAATTGAATTTTAAACTATTTTTTAAATGTTTAGAATGTCATAAGGATCATTACATATAAATTTCAGCTCAATTGGAGCATTTTGGAAAACTTGACCTTTGACCCTTTTATGACCCCTTAATGACCTTCAATAAATTTTAAAATATTTTTTAAATGTTTAGAATGTCATAAGGATCATTGCATTTAAATTTCAGCTCAATTGGAGCATTTTGAAAAACTTGACCTTTGACCCCTTTATGACCCCTTAATGACCTTAAATAAATTTTAAAATGTTTTAAACATGTTTAGAATGTCATAAGGATCATTGCATTTAAATTTAAGCTCAATCTGAGCATTTTCGGTTAAAATGACCTTTTTTGACCCCTGTGTGACCCCTGGATGACCTCTGACGTTTGGAAATATTTTTATTATATTCTTTATGTTTTCCTCTTTCATATGACACCACTCATGGGGTCATACCTTCGTGGCGTTTTAGAGATATGTCCATTTCAGACCAAAAGGTTGCCGAGTATAGGAAGGGAGTAAGGAAGGAAGGAAGTAACATAGACTACTATAGGCTGACCATTTCATGGTTCAGCAAAAATGTATTTGCTTTAATAGAAAAACATTTTTAAATTTGACCGATCAGCTGAAGAGACGTTGCACCTGGGAAAAAAAATCTCATCCCGATTTGGGTATAATTCTACATTGTAAAACAAATTAAATTTACTTTCGTTTTTTTTTTGTTACAGGGTGCTTTTCATCTTTAGTTGCCCAGGACCACTTAAATGTATTGGACACTAATGAAACCCGAGCCGGTAAGTATTGTACAAAATCCAAACAAAACATGCATCTTTCAGTTTAGGAATTAACCAAGCACACAAAAATTGTACAGCTTTATTCCATAAGCTGCTTAATTCTTCAGTGGAACATTTAGGGTTGTAGCTAGCCCAAGTTGAGTGCTGACTAATTCTATCAAATTCATGAATTAGTGCAGAATCAGGGCACAATTTTTCTAGTGAATGTGAGTGATCGGGGAATACATGTAGGCTATGTAGCTCTTTTATGATGAAAAATCATTCTGTTATAAAAAAAATTGTAAATTTTTTGTTTTGCCAGTCAGCTAGCATCGGCCTTTATCGTTATTTATAATAAGAAAAGAGGTACCGCTAGAATGTACCTAATTTCTTAATGTTTATAATGAACCACTTGTCTAGCTTGAATCACTGAAATTTCAGTGAAGTAACTGGATTCCTTGCCCCTATAATATACATAACTTTTGTTACCAGTGTGTAGTTCAATTTTTCAGAAAAATGCAAAATTTATCAGGGGGTGTAGTACCACCTTAAATGTGACAGAAAAACAATGATTTGATTTACGAACTTAGTCAAAATTACAACTGGGCCTATACCCGAGTGCACCCTTGTTCCCAGAGTGTTTTGAACTAGAGCGATAACCGCACCATAGCTGAACCATGTGGCTTTGGCAGTATATTGTGGTAGGCCTATACCACTGTCACCCGGAGTCTGTAATGGACATTCTCGAAATGTTACGAAGGTATGACCACTCGAGTGGTGTTAATGAAAGAGGAAAAGTAAAGAATATAAAATAAAATGGAGCAACTGTGCCCTTTGCAAGGGCACAAGGTAAGTTAGGCGGATGACTGTGACGATCTGATCAAGCAGCAATACTGTGCAGGATAGTATTAATTTTAATAAGACTTTTTCATTAATTGCCGTTTATACCTTGATCGTGAGAAGCTGTCATTTTGAAAACTTGACTTTTGACCTCTGTATGACCCCCTTAATGACCTTAAATGAATTTTAAAATATTTTCAACATGTTTAGAATGTCATAAGGATCATTGCGTCTAAATTTCAGCTCAATCGGAGCATTTGGGAAAACTTGACCTTGACCCCTTTATAACCCCTTAATGACCTTAAATGAATCTTAAAATATTTTTTAAATGTTTAGAATGTCATAAGGATCATTGCATTTAAATTTCAGCTCAATCGGAGCATTTTCAGTTAAAATGACCTTTTTGACCCCTGTGACCCTGGATGACCTCCGACGTTTGGAAATATTTTTATTATATTCTTTATGTTTTCCTCTTTCATATGACACCACTCATGGGGTCATACCTTTGTGGCATTTAGAGATATGTCCATTTCAGACCAAATGGTTAGTTAGTAAGCTAGTAAGTAAGATAGTAAGTAAGCTAGTAAGTAAGCTAGTAACATTCACTCTTATAGGCTGATACCATTTCATGGTTCAGCAAAAATAAGGGGTGGGTTTATGAAGGTGGACTTATAGTTATACCCGCATGGTTAGGGTACTATCAGAGATATTTACACAGTGTAGCTTATCAACCATTTATTTTCTCCTTTCAGGTGTTGATCAGTCTGTACAGAAATTCCTGGATGCATCCAAGGAGATAGAGAACTACTTCCTACAGAGACAACTCCTGTTATCAGTGACTAAACCTGAACAAGCTATCAAAGATGTAAGTTGCACTTATAGGCAGTGGACTGGCTGCGCCAAGGGGCATGGGGGCAATGCCCCCTCCAGGCAGAACTGTTTCCCCCAGTAAAAACCCAAAATTACGAAAATCTCCACTTTTTGCATCAATTTTGCACAAAATTATTGATTTTGCCCCCTCCACGAATTCACCCCCCTGGAATTCACTTCCCCCATGTGCCCCTCATAAATTCCTGGTACCGTCACTGCTTATAGGCATGAATAGTAATTTGAAATCTTAGTAGATGTTTCTGTCACAGTGGAGATGTTTTTTTTGGGGGGGTTAGTGTTGGAGTTGTGGTCAAAGCAGTCAAAGCAGTCACCTATCTCCACTGCAGCCTGTTGTGAACCATGATCATCATTCATTTCTAGAAAGCATAATTAAACTTCTATGCTACCGGTACTCAAATTTGGTACTCACCGGAGCGCTTTCACAGGCGCCAAAAACGTGTGTTGAGTGCGAAAAAATTTGTAATGCTGAAGCTTATAATTAAAGATGCAAACTGTTGTTCAATAAATGCTGAGGGGTTTACAATAGTCGGATACTCATTGGTATATCTCTTTGGGTTGTGTTGTAGGCTTGTAGCTGTGTTAAATTGTATTCCATATTGATGCTGTGAAAGCCATTAAATTTGTCAGATCATGATAAATCATTCATTATGAACTATACTGCGCCAATAAAATATCCTTACACTTGGAAAAATAATTACAATTACAAAACTGAACAATATTGGGGTAAATCCTGCACATTATGACACCACATTGAATCCAATGTGACCTCAAGAAGTAAAGTTACATGCAATTGAATAGACGAAGATCCAGTTTAAAAGTGACAAACTGGCCTATACAAGCGCAAAAGATTCCAACAAAGCGCAACAAAGAGACAACACAGTTTCTTCAATGAAGCGTTATTTAAAGCAGTTTTATTTCAGTTTTTACTTCTCTGTACTTTTCGTAACTTTCATTTTATTTGTCAGTTCTTTTGTTTCACTTTTCTTTTGTTCCTTTGTTTTAAATTAAAGCCAAACGCATAAATTAGCCATTCACCACTCTAAAACCATATTTATGGTCTGTGGAGTTTTGAATAGGCCAGTTTGTCACTTTTGAAACTGGACCTTCGTCTAATCAAATGCTTGTAACTTTACTTCTTGAAGTCACATTGGATTCAATGTGGTGTCATAATGTGCAGGATTAGATAGTGCATCTATTAAAAAACAAATTTACTCCAATATTGTTCAGTTTGGAAATTGTGATTATTTTTCCAAGTGCAAGGATACTTTATTGGCGCAGTATACATGTATTTTCATTAAAACATGGTAAGCACCAAGAAATGTTGTAAAATTAAGGCTTCTTTCACTAAACTTGTTAAAGTTAAAGCGCTGTTTTTTCAGTATTGATACTAAACTCCAGTGGTTTGGGATGGATACTAAATCTGTCAAATGACAGGAAAAGAATGTTTTCATGGTTTAAAATGTTGAATGTGAGTGTTGAATATATTATGACTTTGTGTAATATTCTTCTTGCAACAGGAAATCGATGAGTTGAGACAAGAGTTGAAGCGTAAAGACGCCCTCATCGAACGACACACTGCCAAACTCAACCAGTGGTTACAGAAACTTGACAATCCACCCCATCAACAACAACAGCAGCAGCAACAACAGCCCCCTCACGGTATGCAACAACAAGGTGTCAGACAACCACCCCCACAGATGGGCCCCCGAGGAGCAGGAGCTATGGTTATGCCAGGGTCACAGGTCATGGGAGGGTATCCAGTCCAGCCATCTGTACCTTTAACAGGGCCTCTGGCTCATTTGGAACATGCAGCATCAAATATTGGAGGCTTTGACAGGAGATGATGACACTAGGATTCACTACATGCTCATCTATCAGGCCACAGTTCTTTAACCCCAAAACATGTGTACATTCATTGAATGACATTTGAAAATTTGGGTACAAAAACTCATACTCTGCAAGTTGAGGTCAAATTTTAAACTATGATTGTTCAATTGAAGTTATTGTACTATGCCATTGGGATGAGGTCACTGTGGTCATAGTGTGATGATAGAGACATGACTTGAATGATGCCTAGGACTTGATCATGTTGGGTCCAACCTCAGCAAGTACATTCATGTCTAATATTTAGGTTGGCAACCGAGTGGGATGATTTCTCCCAAGTCTTCCTGCTTGTAACATGCCTCCCATTATCATGCCAGCCTGCCACAAAGGACCAAAATGTCGCAGAACAGTACACCCATCATGTTATAGTGCAAACATAAATTATTTATACCAAAGCGTGTTTTGGTTTTGGTCAGACCTTGTTATGGCAGAACATCCGACAAATATGTATTTTTCGAGTGGGAAAATCTTTTGCAAAGCTGTGCTGATTGCATCATAGTGCTGTAGAAAATACAGTGAGCTTTAGATTGACTTAAAATGCAGATCGAGTAGACTTGCATAACCGTGCTCTTGCATAACCATGCATGACCACTACCGTCACTACATTCACCTAAACTGTCCTCCCACAACAAAAAGCACAAACTGACATATTGATATAGATTATGTACAAAATCTGTGTTCACCTTCTGTTGACTTGCACATGTATGCAAACCTATATTAAAGGGATGGATGTAGGGTTTTATGAAGCCATCTGCATTTACAAATCAATTTCGTCAAATAAACGCCCCCGGGGGCGTTACATTTTCCCAAGCGGGGGCCATTTTAGAACGATAATTCCCGTTAAAATCAGTAGGTAAACTTAAAACTCACGCTATAATGACGAACTATGAACTAGAAACACTGACTTCTGGTTCACTTCCGAGTTTCCAATCCAGATTTTCGCCAAAAAGTGATGCTATAATCGACCATGTGGGCGACTTGGTAAGCTTACCACACAATTAGCATGGAAATATCAGCATTTTTGAAACATCTTGGTTGAAAAAAAGTGGTGGGGGCGTTTATTTGAGGGGGGGCGACTATTTGACGAAATACGGTAGTCAGTAATGTCAGTTGCACGGTGCCCTTTTGCCATGGTAGGGCAGTACTGGGCTGTTCCAGTTGAAATCCATTACATCCCCTATGGAAGACATGACCTTAAACTCCCACCTACAGGTGGTGTTACTGGTGTAGATTTCAAATGGAGTCATCCATTCAGGTAAACCCCATTTGAAATTTACACTCCCTCTGTGGGAGACTAAGGTTATGTCTTGCATAGATGGTGTATGGATTTCAACTGGAATAGCTGATTGGAATCAATATTAGGCAGGTTTGTGTTTATCTTAACCCCCTGGACACTACTGGTCATCTAACACTAACAGCATTTCTGGTTGGTTGATAACTTGAAATGCTCATTTCAATTGCCAATTATGAGTAGGCTTTAAACTATTTATGGTCAAACTTACATTTAATTTGCAGATGATCTTATCAATACCTTCCTTGATTGGTTCAAAATTGGCCAGAATATTCATTTTGGCCAATCGGCAGGTAGTTCTCATGGGGTTAAAGTGCTGTAACAATTTGTTTTGACAACTCACCTCTAAATTTGTGATCTGATCCACTCAACTCAAACTAGTTGAAATTGTGTTAAATTTGGCCAAAAAATATGGACCTCAGGTATAAAAATTGGTCAAATCTATTACAAAATTGGTATGAATATATGTCCATTCAGTTTCAGATTCTATAAGTCCACAGGCACACATATCACATTAGTTTTGGTAAATAACAACACTTGTGTTGTGGGTTGTGCCATTATTTTGCTCATGAAATTTGGGTGATAGCAAAAAAAGTTTGGGAAGCCCTTATATAGGGTCATGCTTCATTGTATAGTGTATACAGAATGGTTCAGTTTATCAGCAGTGTTACAATAAACCACAAAACAATGTAAATGATTGTGGGTTTGTGTACATTTATTTCCTATTTTATATGAATTGGAAAACTACATTATAAAAATTCATCTTGCTAATAATAAGTACATCGATTGGTGGGTCGGTCCGGAACTACTGTTCACTTGCCTCCGTAAGTAATACCAGCAATAATATCCGTGTTATTTGATGTTATTTCATACCATTGACCGTGTTTTGAAATCATTGACAGTGATCAATATTCAGTAAGACTATACTATTTGTCACTTCGCGATTGACAGAGACTTTACTGCATGTTTTAGGTTGCATAACCATGAAACGCCAGTGTGTTCTTGGAATCCTAGCATAAAGTCTTATTCAGATTTCCTTTGACAGCTTAACCATCGCGTATACGCGCGTGACGTCAAGCGTGTGCATTGGACCTTGTGCAAATAATACGCACTGGACGGCTAGCAGTACGCTTTATTTGTAAAAGGGAATATGAATAAGACTTTAGTATGCTTGTGTGTAAAACCGGCACAATTGTAACATTCTCTCACGTACAGATATTCATATTTTGACATCACTACCAAACATCAGGTGACAAGCATTATAGTTTAGTGATAAAGTAAACCTGAAAATGGGTGATGGGGATTTTTTCAACTCCCTTTCATCCAATGACCCCTTTTTGAATAGTTTTGAATGGTTTTTAAGTAAGATCTCGCCAAATGACCATCTTTTTCTGTAGAATAAGCGGAAATGTGTTATTTTATTCCCCAAATCTGTCACAATTTTACTCAATTTAAATTCCATTTTCATTTGCAAATGTCCTAAATTGTATTTGGGCATGATACGGGCCCATAATTATCCAGGTCTTCACTGAATGACCCCCACCCCCATTTTAAGGAGCTTCTCACCCAATGACCCTCTTCTTTTTTGACATCAAATCTTGCCCCAAAAGACCCCTACAATGTGTAGTATTGACTCGCTGTCGGCACACCCCTGTCACTTTTGAGTGCCCCCTCCTCCACCTGGGCAGTAAACAACAAAACAGATCTTATTTGAATTCAATCCCTTTAATTGAAGAATATGCACTTGAATACTTGGCAGAATTAAAATACTGTTCAATAGCACCAATATTAAATAAGTTTTAAGCCTTGCAAGATACAAATTAATTATGAACATCTTTTAATGCCCTCCTCTTGCTTACTTGCTTAAGTCGAGTGTTGTCCTCGAACTGTGATGGCCCTCCATATCTTCCTGTCTTGCATTGCTGTTACCATGTCAGTAGATTCAAGTCCTGTGTCTTGTCTTAGGATGTCGACAAATGTTAGGGCAGGTCTTCCTTGTTTTCTTTTCCCATGCTTTGGAATCCAGTGCACCAATTTAGATACAGGTTCTGTCTTGCTTCTGTAGCAGTGGCCAGCAAACCGTGTCCTTCTTTCCCTGATCTTGTCCCGATAACTTTGGGAGGTCACCATACAGCTCTTTGTTTGTCATATGCTGCTTCCAGTGGACATTACGCATTGCCCTCAACAGTCTGGTGTAACAGCCATCCAGCTCCTTTGCCAGTTTGGAAGTGACTGTCCATGCCTCACACCCATAGAGCAGTACTGATTCAACTCTTGCTGTAAATAGGCATTGCTTGAACCTTGTTGAGAGACTTCCAGATCTTAGCCATCCCATTACAAGCTCTCCAGGCTGCTGCTTTTCGGATTTTAACATCCTTTTCTGAGCTCTGCATCCATGCCCCCAGGTACTTGAAATTTGTGACCTCCTCAATCTGTGATCCACTGTTTGTCTTGATTGTGAGACCTTTGCTGTAGTTAAATGCCATGAACTTTGTTTTGCCAGCATTCATTCTCAGTCCGACCTTTCCTACTGATGTTTCTACCTGACTGAGCAGCTTGCTAGCTTGATCTATTTCCTCTGACAATAATGCTATGTCATCGGCAAAATCGAAGTCAGTGACAACCTCTGGACCAACACGCCTACTTTTTCTTCTTTCTAGTTGAAATCCAAGTTCCTCTTCCTTACCCTCTATTGCTGTTCTCAGGGCATAATCCAGTACCACTACAAATAAATATGGAGCAAGAGTGTCACCCTGCAGTACCCGGCCAGTATTTCAAGAGGTTTGTTTCTCCATCAGGTGAAATCACTTTTGCTTTTGTCTTTGCATACATGTTGCCAGTGGCTTGAACAAGCTTCTCAGGAACCCCGTAGGCTTTCAGGATTTTCAGCATTTTGCCTCTGTGGATGGTATCAAAAGCCTTTCGGAAATGCCCTCCTCAATATGAGTAATTATTATGTTGCAACTTGTCTTTGAAGGTAAAGCTGAATAATCACTAACAGTAAATTTGAGCCAAATAGACGTATTTCCATCGAAGCAGTTTGCCCTACTCCCAGCATAAACCAAAGTTGCAATGTTTTTCAGTTCGATATACACATATTTAAGTTGTCTATGTGCAGAAACTTCAGCAATAAGGAAGGAGCTGTGCAATAATATGAGCCCCTTTTGACCTTTGAAAAATGTCTTTCCTCCCTTCCTTTTGGCTTACAAACAAATCTCTCCTCCCATTTTACCCCCCGCTCATCATTACTGCATAGTCCCTAATCACCAATATGTGGTATACTGCTAATACTGTATGTGGACTTCAAATTTTGAGCCAGACTGAATAACCCCATATGATATTCTGCAGTACATCCAAATTATTGGATATCAAATATGGAAGCCAAAATAGTGTATGTCTGGTATTTATTGATTGAGTTGAGTGTTACAGAGGTTTGTATTGAGCGCATAGCACTCGGCATTATCTGCACAACATATGGAACTCGTACAAGCACACATAATTTTTTAATAGAAATTCTGGGTGTATCGCAGAATAATCAGTAGGTACACTATGTCCCCCTCCTCCATGAGCGACACTGTCGCCACGCAAACATGGCAGGGTGTAATCTTTTTGATTAGAACTCCTATCTTGAAAGAGTATTCCTAGTTGAATCCATACACCCCTATGGAAGACATGACATTAATTTCTCACACTGGTGTAGGTTTCAAATGGAGTCACCCATTCAGGTAACCCCATTTTAAATTCACACCCCTGTGTGGGAGATTAAGGTCATGTCTTCCATAGGGGGTAAAGATTTCAATTGGAAGAGCCCAGTATGTTGCCTGCCATTACAGCTCACAACTACAGTATTCAATATTTCATACATGTAAACTGAGCTCAAAAAGAAACTTATAATTTTTCACAAGGTCATATCTTGAAATCCTGTCCATCAAATTGAACCAAAATTACACAGATTTACTTCAATACTCTACTCTTAACACATGTCAGTAACCAAGCAGTTATCCACTGACACAACAGCAAATGGGACAGCTTCCTGGACCACATTCACAGCCCAGCCCTGTTTCATGAAAAAAGTGTATGAAAAGCAGAAAGCAGCACCTTTTTATCATCTGTGCAAGGATCTTGTGTGCATTCTCACAGATTTTTTGTCCTGGGTGCCAAATGTTGGGCTGTGAAAGTGAAGGAAGTCCAGGAAGCTGTCCCATGACAGTGCATTTTGCTGTTGTGTCAGTTGGACAACTGCTTGGTTACTGACATGTGTTTTGAGTAGAGTATTAAGGTAATCCTGTGTGTAATTTTGGTTCATTTTGATTGACAGTATTTTAAGATATGACCTTGTGATTCACAAGTTGTAAAAAATTCTAAGTTTCTTTTTGAGCTCAGTTTATATTTGGCACATTTTACAATTAAATTAAGTTTGCCCCCACTATAATATAAAATATGTGACACGATCTGGTCCATGGGGGCCAAAGGAGGCATTTTTGAAAATTGAGTTACTGTAATTATTATATTATACAAACAATAGGCTGTCATTTACTGAAAACACCAAACGTCTAGCATACTTGTTTCTCAAGATATGAAGCTTTATCTCAGTTTCAAATTTGCCGCCTTTGGCCCCCATGGACCAGATCGTGTCACATATATACACAAAATCCATTTTACCAATTGGGATGGATTTTGTTATGAAAAAGGTGATACAACCAAGCCACAAATTGCCCAATTACTAATTACCCCCTTTGGCAAACATCACCCCAACTCGCAATGGGCACACCTCAATGATAATATACACATACTGATGGTAAAATTCGCTGTCGTAGTGCAAGTTAGAATATGACCATTGCTAGATCAACTGGATCACGCTTTCTTTGTTACGAACCACTGATCGAAATGATCACAACACAAAGCCTATGGCATATCAAAATTCAGAACAGGTGTATGAGCCCAGGCTTGGAGCAGTAACCAATGGTTACTAATGTGCACTACGACAGCGAATCTTAAGCTGCACTTATACTCCATCGCTGAGCGATGAAAGATTGGTATTTGACCAATGAGGTAGCATGCTTTCCCCCAAAGCAACAAAAAGCGTTGGCTAGAGATGGAGTATAAATTCCGCTTTATGTACCATCATAACTTATGGTCACATTTTAAGTTTTAACACCCTTTTGACAGCTCTACCAATTTCAGTAGGGGGTCAGCAGGGGCAATTATATCACCTTTTTTCATAGCCAGATTTGAATATGTTTACATGCCTCCAAGGTGACACTAGGAATTTTGGAGCATAAGCAAGTTAAAGACGCCATCAGTAATTTGGTAAATCGGAAAATTTAAAAAAATCATTCAAATTTTAAATTTTTAGGTGTGTAATAATACCCTACAAATGATAAGATCGAACATATGACCTAATAAGGGTAGAAGGTCCCATTTTAGGCAATGTTGCAGGAGTTCAACACTGTTGGTTTCTTCCGTTTACCAATATTTTTCATAATAATACCTAATGACAATTTTAATGACTTTTCAATGATAGTACCTTTAAATGTATCTGTCCATAATTGACAAAGCGTAACACGACATCAACATGATCGTAACATACCGTATTTAGTCAAATAAACGCCCGGGCGTTACATTTCCACAAGGGGGGGCGTTTATTCAAGGTCGATTTTAGAACGATAATTCCCGTTAACATCATTAGGTAAACTAAAAACACACGCTAAAATGACGAACTATGAACTAAAAAAACTGACTTCTGGCTCACTTCCGGGTTTCTGATCCAGATTTTCGCCAATTATTGACACTATTATTGACCATGTGCGCAACTTGGTAAGCTTACTACACAAGATAGCATGGAAATATCAGCATTTTTGAAACATCTTGGTTGAAAAAAGTGGTGGGGGGCATTTATTTGAGGGGGGGGCAACTATTTGACGAAATACGGTAGTATTGGTGGCACAACAATTACACCTTAAATTACATAAATACAGTCCAATTCATAGAGGCCCTGCATGCTTTTCTTTTTTGACTTCAAAAAAGGATTTGAACTAGTGTCCCAGTATGCAGACAGTCTATTCAAAAAACTATTGGGATCAACCTATGGTGCAAAATTATATGTTTTGTGGAATAAACTGGTGCGTATGTTAAGAGATACCGGTATGCTTCTGTTAAACAGATCTGAGCATTCGGTCATGATTACGGGTAACTATACACATTACATGCAGGACCTCTATAGGCTCACAAAATAATTATTAATAAGGAGGGTAAGGAAAGGGCTAAAAAATTCTACATGATTATTCCAGTACTGGTGACATGCACATCATGGACGATTTACTGCTTTGATGCCATTCCTGCCACAAATTCCACTAATGTTCTCATTGGCCGACCTGTAAAATAACAGAAAAAAATATTGTTTTAGTTTCCTGCTACAAATTTAGTATTAACTGTTGCGATTTGGTAGTTCACAGCATCTTGCGAATGGTAGTGAGCTTTGGCAAAAATTGCATTGATCATTTCATAGCAAGTGTGTAGAAGAATTCAATTATCACAGATACTCTTGTAGGTCCTGTGGTTCTTGAGTTATGTTGAAAAAAGGGCTGAAACAACAACACTTTTGTAAAACGTACATAACTTATTCACAACAAAAAATCAAACAAGTTTTCAAAGTATATGATTTGTAGAATGAACTTTTGCAAAACATCAAAGTGTTATTTTTCAATAATACTAAAGTATATTGATTTTGATCATTAAAATCGATTTTTTTTGGCTGCTTCGACCAACAATAGATCGTGTAGCCTTTTAAGTAAGGTATACAGCTTTTTAAAGATAATACAGCTCCTGACGTTTTTGTTTTGTGTAGTTTATGAAAGAAAATGGATAATTGAACACTGTCTTGTGAAGTTCTTTCATTGCATGTAGGTTTTCAGCTGTGCATGTAACTTAATTTGCTGCTGTGTATGTAATTTTCAGCCTGTTTTTAGGAAAAAGCTCATTTGTGTACATCTACAGCCTGTCTCAAAAAAAATTGTGCAAGTGAAAAGCGCCCTCTTTGGCAATTAGAAAATACCGTTGTGATATAATGCTTACATCAACGTCAAGGGCACAGTCTTAGCTCTCAAATACTGTTTGTTCTGTTCAATTTGCTCTTTTTAATCTCGAGATATGTTTAGTTAACAACGAAAGGGTAAAATCACAATTGTGCCACTTTTACTAGGGAATAGAGCTGGTACATGTAAATCAATGATAGCTGATGTTTATGCGTCTAATGTACTCCCCCTTCGCATTAGACGCATCAACACCAGCGCGCATGCATTATTTTGTCTAATTTCATTAATTTGTCTAATTTCATGAACTTGTCAAAGTTCATTAACCTATAAGTGTGCAATATTTGTTTGTCTTTTTACATGTCTTGAATGACAAATGAGAACAGTATACCATGGTAAAATCATTGACATGCAGATGTATTTAATTTTACAGCAGAATGTGAAATATTTATTTATTGTTTAATTTGTCGTAAGTGGAAAAAGAGAACCATTATACCTTTATCATGATAAAACATTAAAAACAATTATGTATTGTTGTGTAATTGATGCATTATTTTGATTTCACAAAGGAACTCTTGATAAACTTGATGTTATCATTGATTTACATGTACAGCCCTCTTCCCTAGTAAAAGTGGCACAATTGTGATTTTACCCTTTCGTTGTTAAGTAAGCATATTTCAAGATTAAAACAAGCAAATTGAACAGACTAAACGGCATTTGAGAGCTAAGACTATGCCCTTGACGTTGATGTAAGCATTATGTCACAACGGTATTTTCTAATTGTCACAGAGGCGCTTTTCACTTGCACAATTTTTTTTGAGACAGGCTGTATATCAAAACGATGCACTTGTCGGCTGCTACATGTGTCTCATTTCACATAATAGCTTGGAATGAATACCAGCCTCGTCTGAAGTGGATGTCACTTCAAATTATCCCCAAGTCACATGGTTTAGGAATAGAGAACATTCCTTAACCATGTGACTTGGGGATGATTGGAAGTGACATCCACTTGAGATGAGTCTGGTATTTATTCCTAGCTATTATGTGAAATGAGAAACATGTAGCAGCCGACAAGTACATCGTTTTGATATGGATGTACACATTTATGTGTAGATTTTATTTTCTAAATCAACCCCTGTAAAAGGGTATTTTGACAAGCTTCATGGTGGACTTTGTTCATATATTCCTGATGTTTTACAACAACAGGAAAAGTATAATTGAAACCAAATATTGGGCTATTCCAGTTGAAATCCATATACCCCTATGAAAGACATGACCTTAATCTCTTTCAACTGGAGTCACCCATTCAGGAAGCCCCATTTGAAATTCACACTCCCTGTGTGGAATATTAAGGTAATGTCTTCCATAGTAGTTGATGGATTTCAACTGGAATAACACATTTCTAAGTGTGTCTATTTCTGTGATTGCTTACCAGACATGCCTTTCCCTAAGTAAGGAATCTCATCTTTGTTCTCCATAACACCAGCTATATCCATATGTGCCCAATCTTTACATGTTACAAATTCCTTCAAAAATGCTGCAGCAGTACAGGCACCCGCTGACCTGCAAAAAAAGAGAACAAAGAGATAAATACTAAATGTACACTATGTTAGTCTCCATATCGGATTAACCATAGAGTTAGGCAAAAGGCAATGCAGAGTACATTTTTTTTTGGGTCTAATTTAAGTTTTGAGGCTAGAGACTGACCGATCAGATCGGTAGCTTCCATATCGGGCCGATTATTAGCTTATCGGTAGTGATCTGCATCGGCCGATTTTTCCTTCATCCGCCGATGAAATGCACCGATCACCCAAATCATGAAAGTAATTGTTGAAGCTTAACAAGTATTCATTTATTGGTATATTTCTTTGAATTAGACTAGTTAAATCAAGCGAAATTTAGCAAAAGAACAAGCTTTGTAGGCGATAAACATATATAAAATCATACCGTGATTCAGGCACGCAGCTGAGATAATCAGGTAATTCCCCGCATGCACATTACAATTGTAGTTCTTACTTCCGGGTTACACACGAGCGTGTCAGATTGGAGAGAGCTACGGGCCGCGTGCAAAACTCGACACTTCCGGGTTACACACGTGCGTGTCAGATTGGAGAGAGCTACGGGCCGTGTGCAAAACTCACACTGACTTGAACGTAAACACAATATTAAAATGGGGCGATCAAATGATTCGATGGACTGGGACATCAGGGGGAAAAGGTAAATTGAGCTTATAATAATCATGGTCAAATTCAGTATTTTAAATGCATATGGGAGTGTGTTTTTTTGTGCTCAGAGCATACATAATTGTGGTAATACTTACTCACGGTGATGGCAGCCATTGTTTACAATTGGGGAACTGGTAATCGGCAGATCAAAGAGATAATTGATCGGCCAATCGGCCGATTCAGATAAGGACCTGATCGGTCAGTCTCTATTTGAGGCCACTGAAAACCACACCAGGATGGTAGAAGAAATTTAGGATAGATAGATATAGATATATCCAAGACAGATCCTGTTTTTAGGAAATAAATGTGAGGCAAAAAGAAGAAAAAAAAAAGAAGATATTTATCACCTAAATGATCCTCTAAAATGTAACTATGGATCAGGCACATTTATTTTTTGCTTTGCGCTCTTTACAAATGAAAATCCAATATTTACCTTCCATGTTTTCCTATATTATTAAGATCTGCTAACTGGCTTTCATTGATTTGTTTGGTATAGTGTTCATATAACGGCATCCTCCATACACGATCCCCTGTCCTGATTCCTGCCTGTAAAACAAGGTCAGGGTTCAAAGGTTACTGTCAAAGGTCACTGGTAATAACAATTGGTAAAAATAGAAGAACAGAAAACAAATTTCATCAAATTTTCAAGTCAATTTGAATGAGTTTACACTGTTATTTTTAATAAAATATTTTAAGTTAAGTAACTGCAAAATGTTTATATGGGAGTTCAAAATGAGAAAAATAATTTGAATACTTTCAATAACTATTTTGATATTTTAAAAACTTGGTAATAATGTGTTTACTTACTTTCTGCATATTTTGCCATAAATTGGTTGATGTTGTAAACATTCCTGTTGCTCCTGACCCTAATGCAACATCCACTGCACCTGAAAAAGTGTAAACAAACTCAAATTATAATTGCTACAATAAAGGCATCACAAATCAGGGAGTTCTAATTTGTTAAAGTTTCAGTTGATTGATTGATTAGTTGATTGATCAATGATCATCAATCTATTGATTGACAAATTTATTGATTGATTGACAGATTGATTGATTGATTGATCGATTGATTGCAAAAGTGATTTTGTAAACTGTACTTTATTCAATCATTGATGATTGATCCACTACTGACTTTTGGAAAAGTTTTGTTATTTTTGTTTATAATTCTCATTTTGGAAGATTAATATTTGCCGACGAGGAACTGATGAGGTCGGTGTTTTATCACTTGTGAAACATATATACAATGTATATGCCTATAACTCAAAGAGCAGTTGTCACTGGTTAAAAAAAAAAGTAATATGGCAAGAAAAGTGCCCCAAGCAATCTTGGCATAGATGCCACTTACCAGTAAGTGTTGCTAGATCTACCACAGCCCTGGGCTGTAACTTCGCACAAGCATAGCATAAAGCATCTGCTAAAATTAACCTCCCCTCTGCATCAGTGTTATCTATCTGTTGACAAAACAAGTAACAAAAATAAATCAATGTTTTCACTTGAGCTATTAAACAACAAAACCCAAAAGTAAAAACAACAACAATAGCACAGCAAGAGTTGTATGAAACAACTACAACTACAAGTTGTAGTCGCCTGTCCGAGTGTGATTTATAGCACACCACAATTCCTTAACTTCTTACTGAGTGCTGACAAGCTGCCTTAAAGATGTGCCTGCATTAGCCATCTACTATTTGTGTGTCTTCAGTGTGGTGATCCCTTTGCAGCTAGATGAAGCTATACTGGGATTGGTGCAGGTGCAGCGTCAGAGCCATAAAGGTGCAGGTGAAGAATAAGGTGAAGAACTAAGCAAAGTTGACAAAACAAGATGAAACCGAGGGTGCGTTAAAAAGCCTGGTATGATGATTACCTGGTGGTCATGTCTTCCAATGAATGATGCAGGATGAATGCCTTTGGGGAATCTGATGAGTGTGAAGTTCAACATCAAAGACATAGCCAAGGACTCAGTGGCACAAAGACGTATATCCATTAATCATGTGCATTTGTGGAGAGCTCAGCAGTACAAAGACACAACTCTGTTGTAGTCTCACATTTTGGTCAGATTTAACTTCAAAGTCACAGTGTGCTGCATAGTTCTACACAGATGCACAGCATCTAATGGACATATGATTTTGTGCCACTTATAAAAGCTCTATATGCAATCATATCAGCTATTGGAGATACGTTCTTCTGCTGCTGAGCCATCAACTATCTACATGGCACTTCTCTGACAGACAAGGTTGGATGCTTGAATTTATTGGTGCTTATTGGATACTCAGACCATTTGCGCCATTTTCCAATCTTATTGTCACATTCAATATAGGAGACAAGGTATATTAATATACTCAGGGAAGAAGCCCGGTTTTAGATGCAGGACAACACCGGAGAACCCGGAGGAAAAAACCTGTCAGAGCAAGTACGGACTGGAATCCAAATACACATAAAGTTGTCTGAGAACGACGGGCTTGAACCCCGGCCTTAGCGAGGACAGAACACTATGTACGCTTACCCTGCACTTCTCCGACACTATATCACAGACATACCTGTATTGTTTTTCCATTCATCGCTCTCACTACATCCCCCGGTTTGTTAGCCTGACCATTGATCAAATTCTCACAGAGTGGAATCAGTCCGATGACATTGATTGGCAGCTTGAGTGTTGCTATGGCAACCATTGCTGATGCTACGTTAGCGGCTCCGCCCATGTCGCCTCTCATCAGGTCCATGTTAGATGCTGGTTTGATGGATATACCACCGCTATATAAATGGGTGAATATAAGGACTAGAGAGATAAGGCTATTCCATTCAAAATCCACACTCCCCCTGTGGAAGATTTTGGAAATATCTTCCACAGGGGGAGTATGAATTGCAAATGGAATGAACACATTTGCAGCTCCATTTGAAATCCATGTTCCCTCTGTGGACGATTCAGGTTGAATCTCTCTCAGAGGGTGTATGAAATTCAAATGGAGCTGCAAATGTGTACATTCCATTTAAAATTCATACTCCCCCGTGGAAGATATTTCCAAAATCTTCCACAGGGGTGGTGGATTTTAAATGGAATAGCCCATTAGGCTAGAGCAGGGAATCTCATCTAAACTAGCCTCAAAAAGAAACTTATAATTTTTCACAAGGTCATATCTTAAAACCCTCTCTATAAAAATGAACAAAAAATGCACACAGGATTACTTCAATACTCTATTCTAAACACATGTCAGTAACCAAGCAGTTGTCCAACTGACACAACAGCAAAATGTACTGACATGGAACACCTTCCTGGACCAAAATTCACATCCCAACAGATTTCTTTGGCTGGGTTCCAATTATGCGCCTGTACATGAACAAAAAATACACACACAGGATAACTTCAATACTCTACTCTAAACACATGTCAGTTACCAAGCAGTTGTCCAACTGACACAACAATAAAATGCACTGACACGGAACAGCTTCCTGGACCACATTCACAGGCGAATAATTGGAACCCAACAAAAGAAATCTATTGCGCTGTGAATTTTGGTCCAGGAAGGTGTTCCATGTCAGTGCATTTTGCTGTTGTGTCAGTTGGACAACTGCTTGGTTACTGACATGTGCTTAGAGTAGAGTGTTGAAGTAATCCTGAGTGCAATTTTTGTTCATTTTTATGGAGAGGATTTTAAGATATGACTTTGTGAAAAATTATAAGTTTCTTTTTGAGGCTAGTTTATATTTGCTCACGGGCCATGGAGTGGCAAAATCATTTCAAAGATTTGTGTATACACTTTGGTTGGGTATGTTTTCTGTACATAAACACCTCAAAAGAAATAAGTCCCCCTCTGAACATGTCGTCATAACATCGTAAGGTTTCATTTTGTACCAACAAAACTAACTTTGAAATTATTATATGACTGTTTACTAAGTGCTGTGTGAAAATGAGAGATTTCCATGACTTCAGGGCTGAATGAGCCTAAATTGAAGGCAAAAACTGCCCTTTTCAAAAGTCACAAAGTAGGCCTATGCTTGTTACAAAAGTTGATTCATGGCTTGTTACTAATGGAAAACCCCATGTGTTTGAGTGCAGTTTAAAATCCTCACCAAGTGAACATTTACTGTAATGTGTATCGATTCTTGATCATTCAGCCATGCAAATCCCCTTGGTGCAGAGTTCAGCACAGTGAGTTGTAAGATGGTCAGTTCCATTCCTTGTCCCAATACGCCTTGCAGTTAACAAGCAAAAGCCTACTTTGTGACTTTTGGAAAGGGCACTTTTTGTCTTCAATTTAGGCTCATTCAGCCCTGAAGTCATGGAAATCTCTCATTTTCACACAGCACTTAGTAAACACTTATATGATTATTTCAAAGTTAGTTTTGTTGGTACAAAACGAAACCTTACAATGTTATGACGACATGTTCAGAGGGGGACTTATTTCTTTTGAGGTGTTTATTAAAGCTGTTCTAGGGCCAACCACACTAGTCGGTGGGCCAGATATGGCCCGCAGGCTGCCAGATGAGAACCTCTGGGCTAGAGGATCCCGACTCCCTCATGACTGTGTGGCACTCATGTACATCTAAGTTACTTTGGTATGCACCCAGCAAAACTCAATTTAAAGTACCGTATTCATTCCAATAAGTGCCCAGTCATTTTGGGTGGGCGCTAATTTTTTACCTCGTTTACCTAATTTTTTCGTAAGGGGCGTTTATTAGAGACAAATTTACGTATGTTAGAAAAGGGTACTGAGATGTTCTAATAGCTTTTCTGAAGCAGAAAATGTTTTGCAAGTTTACGCAGGACTTGTAGTCAACATTTTATCGACATTTTATCTGTAACTTGAACATGAATGGTACCCTTGAGCAAATTGAAAATACCCTGGGTGGGCGCTTCTTGGGGCATGGGCGCTAATTGGAATGAATACGGTATGTGATACTTTCAGTACTTTTCAGTGCATATTAACTGTAACTTGATAAGCGAATTTCTTATGGAATCCAATTTACATAATAGTAATATTTTATATTTAAACTAAATGACACCCAAATCAGGTTCAACATTTTTGACCTTGGTGACTTGAACCTGATTTGGGTGTCATTTAGTTCAAATAAAAAATACAATTATTGTTTATCTGAAAATAATATTGCATTTACCTATCAAATGTAACTCCTTTCCCTACTAACACCAATGGTTCATTCTCAGATTCTCCACCGCTGTACTTTATTTCTAGAAACACTGGAAGTTGATCAGATCCCTTGGCCACACTCAAGAATGCCTCCATTTTGTTCTGTGTTGCCCAATGCTTCGTACTATAAAAATAAAAATAAAAACAGACAATTAAAAATGCAATGATAAAATAAAATAAAAACAGATCATACTTTAAAAATACAATAATAAAATAACAATATAAACACATACAAACAACTATACATGGACTCATACACTATAGGGATAAAACAGTGTGAGAATCAATCTTGCTTCTTGCAAAGGCATTTTGTGGGAATTAATAAGATGAGTTGCCAGTCATACACCCTGTTTACACCAAGAGAAGTCAACTTCAATTGCGACATCGAATTCAGATTGCGACTAAGGATTAGCATAAATTATTTGTTGATGGGGTGTTTACAATGTAGTCAACTTCAAAACAAATTGTTAATTTGACTTTTATGCCATCACTTCCTAATGCTTCAAATAACCATTATGAAGTTGTCTTTTAATTGCATGTTCATTGACACTGCAAAATTCGAGTTTGAATTTGACAAAAGTTTCTCCGGGTCCACATTAGAAGTCAAGTTCAGAATGTGGCGACCGTGTTTACATACAAACAAAGTTGAGTTTAAATTTGACTAAAGTTGTTTTTAAAAACTTCCGTGGTCCGGTGCGCGCTGGTGAATTGCGATCGCGTAGAAGTGACAAGGTCGCCTACTACGCGCCGCGACCGAAGACCAATGGGTCAGCCAGCTTGTTGTCAAGTGCATTGATCAGCCAATCAGCGTGATTGTTTATTGCTTTTGTGTTTTCGCTCGTGTACGCGATACGCACAGGCACGACCACGGAAGTTTAAAAAAACCACCTTTATAGTCGACTTTAGGCTGTGTGTAAACAAGAGTCTTAGTTTGCCTGGGGATAAGAACAGGCATTCCTTGAAAACCCAGTAAGGTGAGTTTTTACATTTCCTTGTGTGGTTCTGTGGATAGTTTTACCATTTCTAACATATTCAAATGATTCTAAAATGTTGTCACACATTAAAAACAAAAAGGTGCAGTGATTTATAGTGCGCTATGCACATGCATAAACTCACAAGCCCCAGCAAACTTTACAGGACAATAAATTGCTGACCACTGTGGCCCAAGACATATATAAACATTAGGCAACAATCAGGGACTTGCAGCTAAGCACACACCCTATTCAAACCACAATAAACCATCGCACCCAGGATGGAAGAAAGAAAGCAATTAAAAGTTATTTACTATGCTATTATGTTGCACTATCAACATGATACCACTTACTGTGCTGTTACAGTAACATTCTGTAATGGCTGTAACTTTTGTCCCGTCATCTCAGCAAACTTTGTTGGAGTCAGGTAATTGGCTGGCATTTCCATCAAGGTTCTGGCAAAATTTTGGCAATTTCCTAATGTTAACCCTCTTTGCCACGATTCCTCATCCCTGTAAATATATAATCACAATTTGAGAAAAATATTTTAGTACCTTGAATACAGTGGTGACAAAAGCATTACAATTTAGGGGGGGCATATTTTGGGCCAGTTGGACGTGAAGCAAGTGGAAAATTGTCAATTTCAGACTATTTTAGCCCAAAATGTGTGTGAATTTTGGTATTTTTGCAATGTTACCCTTTTTGTTCCAAAACACAGGCTTAAAAGGCAATTCTGGTAGATTTCTTCCTGGTAGCGAAGGTGTAGTATTTTTTATTGAAACAGGGACTCGAACACAGGCTCTGGACACCAGGGACTCGAGACTCGGACCCTCAACTTGGATGGGGTGGAATCTAGCTCTGCTCACCTGCCATTTCCGCCATGGACACTAAGATTGACCAACTTCTTCCTCTTATTCTGCTCCTTGAGTTCATCATATGAATACAAAGCTAGAGTGGCACCCTCAGCAGCAGCTGTATAGAAAAAAAATGTAGACATTCATCGAGCTGTAATCACACAGGAGTATACAAATACAACATGTTTTGAGGGGAAGTAGTCAAAACTATTTGTCGCGAGGTGTTGGATGATTTGACTACTTCCCGACGCATCAGCGGAGGGAAGTAGTCAAATATATATTATTCAGATTTTCTTTTTAACTTTCCATAAATAACATTTTGTTTCAAATTCGTGTGTTATTATCCATCGGTAATCTCGGCAAAATATCTGCAGCAGACACCATTTTCACGATAAACGCATCTGCAGAATCGCCGTTGTGTAGCATAATGCTACGCCTGAAGGAACGGTGATGATGCTGGGTCGAGACACAGTGTGGTAGTAGGGTGCGGAAGTTTTACTACTTCACGCGTTAAGCGTAATTGCACAGGCGTGGGGAAGTAGTCAAAATACTGTACTCGGGCGCTAGCGTTATTAACCAATAAGATGTCTGGATTATACCTAATAAATATTTATGAGGTATAGTAATAATATCTTTCTTTCAGACTGTTGTGGTCACACTCCTTGTCACTAGCATATCAGCAATTGAATCACTAGTAGTTAAGGGGGTACTACACCCATGTGGTAAATTTGTGACTATTTTTGCATTTTTCTCAAAAAATAATTACACACTGGTAACAAAAGTTATGTATATATTATTGGGGCAAGGAATCCAATTACTACACTGAAATTTCAGTGACTCAAGACAAGCGGTTCAGTATATATGATAGGAAACGAGGTACATCCTAGTGGTACCTCATTTCTGGTCATAAATAACAAATTATTTAAACCACATGTCTTGGGTGTAGTAATTGGATTCCTTGTCCCTATAATATACATAACTTTTGTTACCACTGTGTTATTAGTTTTTGAGAAAAATGCAAAAATAGACACAAATTTATCGAGGGTGTAGTACCCCTTAAGTCAGCTTTGATTGGGCTATTCCATCTGAAATTCATACACCCACCTATAAAAGACATGACCTGTATCTCCAACACAGGGAGTGTAGATTTCAAATGGTCTCCCAGTCAGGTAACCCCATTTGAAATTCATACTCCCTGTGTGGGAGATTAAAATCAAGGCTTCCACAGGGGGTTTATGGGTTTCAACTGGAATAGCTTAATAAGAATTGCCCATTTTGCCCATGCATCTACGCCACATCTTTCAACCATTGCATGCAATGCCGCGAGTGAGCAATCATGGTTTTTGAAGCTGCGCCCAATGAAATTTGCACTGACCTCGCCAACTACAGGTAGTGGTAGTCTAAGCACTTCCCTTTTGCATAGAGCACAGATCGACATCTACATCTTCAACACCATCTTCTCTTTATTGCTTGGCTCCAGCTCATGGATATTCTCTTTTTCTTATCAACCTCCTCATCTAATATGAAACATCCCTATCTTCGCCTATTTCAGCACCAGTGGCAGAGCCAGACCTTTTTCAGAGGGGGGAGGGAGGGAACTTTGAAGGAGGTCAATATTTGATGAAAATGATCAAAACTGGACAAGTTACAAAAAAGGTCCAAAAATCCTTAAATATTAGGGTGGCCAGCGTCCCACAGGGGCAAAACCCCCACAGGGGAGCAATGTTTTATGAAAATGATCAAATATGGACTAAAAAGTACAAAAAGGTTAACAAATCTTAAATATCAGGGTGGCCAGCATCCCACTGGGGGAAAGAAGTAGCAAAGGCTTCACAGAGAGGGGGTGCAGCTGCCCCCCCCCCCTTTTGTCTTCCCTTGGCTTCTTTTCATCAGCATTACCTTCTGCATCTGAGCATGGATCCACATCTACATCTCTAACACCAGATTCTCTCAGCTGTTTGACTCCAGCTGCTACCGCAGCCCGGATGTTTTCTTTTTTTGTATCGACCTCCTCATCTTCATCGTAACCAGCAGTAGCTTTGCCTAACCCAACTACGGCGACACTGTTATAATCCTGTTTATAAAAATACACAAATGGTTCAGAAATGTATTATTCCATGCATTTCCTCATTTCCAAACAGAATAGAACAGCAATACATTGTAACATATAGGAATATTTTTTACAAACCACACAGTGGTTTTTAATTAAAAACCTCTTTACATCATGTAAAAGATTTTAGTATAAGCATAATCTGTACATTTTGTATGATGATATTATCATGTGAAATAGGCGTGTTATAATACTGTCATATGTGCCACACAACCAACCAAATGCCTGCCATGTCACACACAAAAAAAGTATACAATTCATTATGAGTAGAAAGGAAGGGTTCACCAAAATAGAAGGGATTCCCAACAAAATGCTGACCATGCTTTTAATGTTATCACAATTCGGTAAACATTGGTGCTATTAAAGGTACTGCAATTTTACGTGCATTACTCTCTATTCCATAAAAATACAGCATTAATTTTTTGGAATTAAAAAAAAGTATCCTGTTTTGCCAAATGAAACATAGTTAAATCATAATCCTTTAGTCAGTTTTGGAAATAAGGGCCAAAAACATGTGTTTTTAAGGTGTTTTTTGTAAGTTGTCGCAATCAAGCACAAAGACTTGTACTAAGACAAATTTCAGTTTATGTATTCTAATTCTGTGAAAAGTCATGTTTCATTTTTATAACCAATCATTTAATTATAGTAACAAAAAAGGTGAAATTTGAGCAAAATTTTGTCAAAAACTCAAGATTTTGAGTGCTTAGACTTGTTCCAAGTCTTTGATTTTTGTGACTCGATTGTCAGAAAACATACCAAAAATGCATGTTTTTGGCTCTTTTTTCCAAGAAATTAGTAAAATAGTGAACTTTTTCTTTCATCTCCAGTTAGTACTAAACAAATGATTAGGATTGAGATAAGTTTCATTTGGCAGACCTTGATAATATGTTTTAATTCCAAAAATTAGTGCTGTATTTTTCTGGAATGGGGAGTAGGTGTGCAACATCTACATATCAAAACAATGACAATTCCTACCAAGCATCTGTGTAAACTAGAACTTATTTACATGTATATTTTAATGTTGTGTGAATTACTGTTTAATTTATTTTTTTAACAAACCTCATGTACTCCATACAATAGTTTTGTTTTGCCTTTCTTTACTGTTGGTCCAGCACTGCAAAATAACACACACAAAATATTATCACATATTGATCAATTTTAAGTTTAAGTTGTAAGAAAATCATTTTATTTATTTATACCATTCTGCCTGTAGGCCTGGGACAGCCCAATATGGCAAAATCAATAAATTAAAAGGAGGCGGAAGCATCACAACAGCAAAAAGAAAAAGAAAACTTAAACCAAAAACACAGAAAAAAACCAAACCAAACCAAACCAAAACAATGGAACTGGTTAGCCATGATGGGCACGGAGGGCTGACTTGTACATTGGATAATGTCCTCAGGGAGGTAGTGCCAGAGTGTCGGAGCATAAGGATAGAAGGAGTTTTGGCACACAGTCAGATGACGGAAAGGAGGAACGATAGCTTGGAAGTTCAGATTATGGAGTGAAGGCCGGGGGTGAGGGTTTCAAGGGTTAGTATGAAAGATGATGGATGATCTTATACAAGTGACAGAGAGTAACATAATCCCTGCGTTTGGAGAGCAAGGGAAGGTCAGACTTCAGGAGAAGGTCCTTGTGGCTGAGATTCCAGGACTGCAAGATAACCCTGGCGGCAAAACGCCGACGAATTGTGTTAGTGCACTGCAAGAACACTACTGCATCTGCATTGTTGTCATTTTACAGCAGCATTTTTGTGTTTCAATATGCTTATTGTTTCTTAATACAGTCCAACCTCTCTTATCCGGACCTCTTTTATACAGATCTCTCTGTTATCCGGCTGTGAAATCGGCACAGGAAAACATGGTTTTGATCATTTGACTCTTTAATTCCATGCTCTAAATGCTTAGAATGACATGTCTATGTTGCATAAAGCACTCAAATGCCATCTTTTAGTGTTATTACTCCATATTGAAACAATCTTTTGTTGTTCCAATTTCAGTACTAGGGACAGTCAATGCAGAATTACATGTAATTTATCCGGATTTTTCACTTATCCAGACCATTTTTGGTCCCATCATGGCTGGATAAAAGAGGGTGGACTGTGAACATTTGCCCCGGAAAAGTTAAAGACCAAATTTTCAGACACTTCCCTTCAAATCCCCCTCCCCCCATGTTGAAAGTTGCCCCCTCACTACTTCACTATTCTAGATTGACACAAATAAACAGAATCTTACATATTGAGAAGTTGAGCAAGTTTGCCTTGACTTGACTGATCAAATTGAGCCCCAACTGAAGTGAGTTCAAATCCCTCTTCCTGGTTCTCCTTTTCATAAACACCAACAATTAGCCCTTTCTAAAAAATGAAATAAAAACAAACATTTGTGTAGAGTGAGTTCAAAGGTTACATATAATGTAATGAAATGCAGTTTTCTTATATATTTTTTTGTTAAACTAAGGGACTGTGCAATAATCATGAACCTGGGGGAGGGTATAAGTGGAGGGTAAGAAATTTTTGTAAGCAGAAAGGAAGGGTAAGCAATTTTTGGCCAGCCGAGGGGGTGGGGGGAAGCGATTTTTGGCACACATTCATGGGGCCCCTTTTAAATAAAACACTCCAAAAAGGCTTAGGAAAACAGTACGTAAATATTTCTCGCTGCCCTCGCAGCATATATACGTATCTAGACCATTTAAGGTTAGCAAATTGGGATCCAAAAATTTGGCATGTATAAAGGGAGGGCAAAGATTTTTTGGCGGGCCGCGAGGGGGGGAGCAATTTTTGGCGGGCCGTTCAGAAATTTCACCATACCCCCTCCTTATAATTATTGCACAGCCCCTAAGGATGATATTGGATGGGAGTAGGAGTGTTGCCAAAGGAGGTGCAGCAGTATGAACAACCTCATACCGTTACCCACTTTTTCTCCATAGACATTTTTATCAGTGTAAAGCCATGAGAATTTAAAGCTTATTTCTTATTTTAGGTATAATGTCAGGTGAATTCAAATTTGCCATCAAACTGCATCATTTTATATATCAAATTAAAGCCATTGGGTAAAGAAAGCCAAAACTGAAAACCTTTTTGTCATAGCACTTTCCGTAGCAAACTTTATATCTTGTCAAAGATTGACTTTCATCTAAAAGATTCAGCTACCAAAACAGCATTTCGGTGGTGTTTCTCGATCTTAGTCTCATGATGATATAGCAGCTTTTCTATGTGGAACTGCTGTCAAAATTCCTCTAAAATTCCATGTGCGAGTGTCTCATCACCATAAAAAATCATATACCGGTATTTGGTGAAGTATAGACAACATATATATGTAGGTTTCCTTGACCTACCTGTTCTTTTAAATTTCTATGTAAATATGTATTGTGTTCTAGGCGAATTTGGCTGACTAGCAAATGTGTTTTAAATTAAGGTTTGCCTGGCATACACAGACAGTGTACCTATATTACCCATAAGCATGATATGCAAAAATAAATCATCGCAAACATTTTTCGGGCCCCCCTTTACAGATCTCAAAAATTTCAGTGCCCCCCTTTGACATGAAAATTATGGGTCAATCCCATAGAAAAGCATATTTTCTCAAGAAAATTTGAGGTCATTTTTTCAGGGTGCCCCCCCCCCCTTAGGCTTAGGAGGGTCAAAATTTTAAGGACCCCCCCCCTTTTTTTTGCATCAGCCCCCCCCCCCAACAAGTGTTTGTGAACGGTCCCTAAGTAACACACATTCTGGAGTTAAGTTTATATTATTTTACAATCATCACTGCCTGATTCATGTGCTGTAAGCTTACCGTGTCAAACATGTCAAATCAGCGCATTTGAACCTAAACTACGCACTTAAAAGTTTCATTTTACAATTTACGGTAGAATGCATTGGTCAAATACCTTTGCAGATGAACAAAAAGTTGCCTTATTGTTATGGAAAGTGTGTTTTGCAGCACAAAACCCGCCCCAGTAAAGTCGCCCAAATTTGCTCATGGAGGTCGCCATCTTGATTTGAGGCACAAAACATAAGGGCGCATAGCACGAAATCAGAGAGCGAGATGACAGACTTCTATGAGATGGTACAAGGAGTTATGGATAGTATACCTAGAAGAGACTTACTCATCGTACTGGGGGATTGGAATGCTAAGATTGGCAAAATGAAGGAGAAAACTGGGTGTATATGCCAATATGGACTTGGGATCAGAAATGAACGTGGAGACAGACTGGAGGAATTTTGTGAAGCTAATAACCTAGTCATTGGGAACACTTTATTTCAGCATCATCCACGGAGACTGTGGACTTGGATGAGCCCAGGAGATAGAACAAGAAACCAGATCGATTACATCATGGTCAGGAAGAGGTGGAGAACATCACTCCAAAATGTCAGGACACGACCAGGCGCTGACTGTGGTAGTGACCATCAGCTACTTGTAGCCAAAGTAAAACTAAAACTGAGAGCTAGAGGCAATGCACCACCTACCAGGTATGATGTTGACAACATTCCCACTCAATATTCAGTAGATGTGAAGAACAGGTTTGACGAGTTACTGAAAGTTAATGAAGAGGAGCAGACCCCAAATGAATTGTGGGAAGACATGAAAGAAGCAGTCCAGAGCACAGCAAAGAAGTACATCCCTAGAAAGATGAAACGGAAACAGCCGTGGATCTCTCAGCAGACCTTAAACCTAGCTGATGACAGGAAGAGAGCAAAGGCAGATGGAGGAAAGGAAGAATGGGCACGCTTAAACAAAGAGGTCTCCAAAAGTGTTAAGGAGGACAAAAGAAACTACATCGAAAGGAAATGTGTGGAAATGGAAAGATGTAAGGGTGACTCAAAAATAGCTTTTGGTATTGCCAAAGAACTTACCAAGAAGTGGACCCCCAGGATGGATGTTATAAATGATGAGAGAGGTAACACTCTTACCGAAAGTGTAGACATCAAAAGGCGATGGGTTCAGTATAGTTCCCAGCTAGTAGTAATAGGGCCTTCCAGGACCATTTCAAGGTCACACGAGCTAGGTCAAAGGTCAAAGGTCACTTCCGGGTCATGGGGCACGAGTTCAACCGGAAGTGGTCAAAGGTCAACCGGAAATACCGCCATTTTGAAAAGGTCAACCGGAAGTGCCGCCATTTTGAAAGGTCAACCGGAAATACCGCCATTTTGAAAAATTTCAAAATCAAAATTTCGAAAAAAAAATTTCAAACAAAAATTTGAAAAAAAATTTTGAAAAAAAATTTCGAAAAAAAAATTTGAAAAAAAAATTTTGAAAAAAAAAAAAAATAAAAAAAAAAAAATAAAAAAAAAAAATAAAAAAAATTATGTAACATTTACAAAAAAAAAAAAAAAAAAAAAAAAAATTATAATGAAAAAAAAAGCTAAAAAAAAAAAATTTGAAAAAAAAAAAAAAAAATTTTGAAAATATTTTGAAAAAAAGAATCATGAGGATGAGCTCATGCTAATTGCCAGATGGATATGAATGGCGAATGTAAATAAAATACCTGCAATTTGAACCGAGAAGTTGACCTTTTTAAAGCGTTCATATTTATCCGGGGACGTATTTATGGATGTTAATATTTAGGCCCTTTGATGAGTCGATGAGCATTGAAATGAGCGAATGAGCATTGAAATGAGCAAATGAGCATTGAAATGAGCAAATGAGCCGGAAAAGGAGCAAATGAGCACGGAAATGAACAAATGAGCAGCGAAATGAGCAGGAAATGAGCAAATGAGCAGGAAATGAGCAAATGAGCAGTGGAATGAGCAAATGAGCAGCGAAATGAGCAAATGAGCAAGGAAATGAGCAAATGCCTGCAGTTTTGCAATGAGCAGCGAAATGAGCAAATCGAGAGCGAAATGTGCAAATGAGCAGGAAAATGAGCATGGAAAAGTCAATGAGCACGTAAAATGGAAATAAACAAGCGTAAGATTCTATCTTTTAAATTTTGAGGAGAACTTGAAAACGATGCACGGCGAAGAGGAGGAACGCTTTGAGACGGACGATTCCGAACTCGAAATTTCGAGCCGGATGATTTGGCGGGAAGCGCGGTAATTGAGATCGATGTTTAGCGACGGATTTTGGAGGATAATGCCTGACGAGAATGCCTTTATCGGGTCTTCTCCGCGAGATCGGGCCCAAAATATCCTGATGAGTACGTCAATTTCAAATGGCTGCAGTTTGGCTGAAGAAATGGCCGTATGTCAAAAAACCGCATGGGCCGTTAAACGCGATTTTTTTTGACATTGGCCTTTTTTCAGCACATAGTCTGCAGCCATTTGAAATTGACGTAAACTCATCAGGATATCGTGATCATCTCAAGAGAAGACGGGCCCGATAAGCCATTCTCATGGACGTGGCATTAGGCGGTAAAAATAACGCTATCTAAACATCGATCCTGATTCGCCGCGCTTTTCGGAATCATCAGGACCGAAGAGGGTCGAGGAAGCGATCCGACTAAAGCGCTGCTCTTCGACCGTGCATCTTTTCTGGAAGTCTCCTCAAAATTTAAAAAGATAGAATCGAAACGTTTATTTCATTTTACGTGCTCATTGACTCATTTCCATGTTTTGAGCGCTGCTCAATTGAACATCGTCGACTGCTCATTTGCTCATTTCGCAAATGCTCATTGAAACTGCATCATTTTATCAACCTGCTCATAGTGACTCATTTCGCTGCTCATTTGCTCATTCCACTGCTCATTTGCTCATTCTACTGCTCTTTGCTCATTTCGCTGCTGCTGCTCATTTGCTCATTTCGATGCTCATTTGCTCATTTTCCTGCTCATTTGCTCATTTCAATGCTCATTTGCTCATTTCAAGGGTCATTCGCTCATTTCAATGCTCATCGACTCATATCACCGTCCCTAAATATTAACATCCATAAATACGTCCCTATAAATATGAACGCTGGTAAAAAATCAACTTCTCGGTTCAAATTGCCGGTATTTTATTTACATTCGCTCATTCATATCCATCTGGCAATTAGCCGCGTCCTCATGATTCTTTTTTTCAAAATATTTTCAAAATTTTTTTTTTTTTTTTTTTTTTTTTCAAAATTTTTTTTGTTTAATTTTTTAAATTATTGTTTGAATTTTTTTTTTTAAAATGTTTTTTTTTCGAAAATTTTTTTGAAATTTTTTTTTTTGAAATTTTTTTTCAAAATTTTATTTATTTTTTTTTTCAAAATTTTTTTTCAAAATTTTATTTTTTTTTTTTTCAAAATTTTTTTTCTAATTTTTTTTTTTTTTTTTTCGATATTTTGATTTTGAAATTTTTCAAAATGGCGGTATTTCCGGTTGACCTTTCAAAATGGCGGCACTTCCGGTTGACCTTTTCAAAATGGCGGTATGACCACTTCCGGTTGAACTCGTGCCCCATGACCCGGAAGTGACCTTTGACCTTTGACCTAGCTCGTGTGACCTTGAAATGGTCCTGGAAGGCCCTATTACTACTCCAGCTGTTTGAGGCACAAGATGACAAGGCGTATGTACAGTGTGAAACGAGTGAGGAAGAACCTCCACCATTGAGATCTGAAGTTGAGCTTGCCATGGAACAAATGAAAAATGCTAAGTCACCTGGCATTGATAATGTAGCTTCTGAGTTGTGGAAGGCAACTGGGAAAGAAGGATAGACCTAATGTGGCGTCTATGTGGTATCATCTGGAAAAAGAAGAAATGGCCGAGAGACTGGTGCAGGGCAGTATTTATTCCACTGCCAAAGAAGGGAAATTT